>NC_063347.1:11599048-11620084 GCF_021869965.1 Rhincodon typus
TTGTGGCACTGCAGGAGGCCCAGGATGGATGCTGGTTTGTCTGTGTTTGCATGTGTGTGTCGGGATTTAGGAAAGGAATGCAGCTTATTTAGAGTTATCAGCTGGTAAATCATACTTTGTATTCCTGTGGCTAGGACTGATTTCTTTGCAATAAATAGCAGTTCTGCAGGATGGCCAAGTTTTAAAATTGTGGATCAGCACCACCTTCTAGATAACATCTACTATGGCCAGCAAATGTTGGCCTTACAAGCTTACATCCCATGAATCTATACATATAAGAAAAGTGGGACAGAAGTGGGTATAAGAGTTTAGGTTGCAGTTCAGCCACGATCTCAATGAATGGTGGAAGCAACTCTAGAGACTAACTGGCCTACATCTACTGTTATTATCTTATTTGTCATGAATGATTTTGAGTTGGCATGATAAACACACATTTTATCCATCTTGGGTATCCCTACACTCTAAGCAATTCAATAAACAATGTTTAAAAGAGAATAATGCAGAAGAAGCAAATGCGACGTGAAGACAAAATCTTTTTGACTCAGTGAGTAGCTTGGGTTTGAATGCACTGCCTGGAAATATTGTGGAGGCAGGTTCTCTCAGGGCTTTCAAGAGGCCATTCAATGATCATTTGAGGGAGCAGTGAATAAAATATACAGTATGCAAACCTTCAATAATAGTGGCATGGAGAAGAAGAGCAAGGAGGCTATGATGAACTTATATGGGACAGTAGTTAGATCTCAATGGTGTATTATGTTTACATCTGGGCACCACACTTCAGAAAGGATGTGAATGCTTTGCAGGAAGTACAGAAGAGGTTGATGAGAATGGCTCCTGAGATGAGAAACTTCAGTGGTGAGGATAGATTGCAGAAGTTGGGACTGTTTTCTTTGGAGAAGGGAAGGCTAAGTAGAGATTTGATCAGGAGAATTGATTTCCACTGATAACAGCATCGAGGACCAGAGGACACGGATTAAGGTGTTTTGCAAAAGAAGCAAATGCGAGATGAGGAAAATCTTTTTCACTCAGTGAGTAGATAGGGAATGGAATGCATTGCCTGGAAACGTGGCCGTGGCAAGTTCAAACAATGCATTCAAGAGGACATTCAGTGATTATTTAAATATAAATGATGTGCAAGGTTACGGGAAGAGTCAAGTGAATGGCACTAAATCAGAATGATCATTCAGCCAGCCAGTGTAGACTTGATGGGCTGAATGGTCTTCATTTCCACCATCAATTCGGTGACATTGAATATTTTGCATTTATGTGCTACCATACTGCCACCCAGGTGAACCACTTCTCAACAATGGCTACTATTGCTTTGTCTTAACAACTGAAACCAGTCAGTGCACTGAAATATCCCTTAAACGACAATGAGATAGATTACCAAAATATAAATGTGACATAAATATTGACCAGGGTACCAAGAGAAGTCATCAGCTCTGGTTGAAATCACGCCATAGGAACATTAGCATTCACTTGTATATTGCTGTTTCATCAGTGTCACTGGGTCAAAGTCCTGGAACTCCTTCCCCAATGGCATTGAAAGTCTACCTGTACTAAACAGACTGTGGTGGTTGAAGAAGGCATCTCATCTCAAGGGCAACTAAAGATGGACAAAAATATTGGCCCAGCCAGTGACGCCCACAGCTCAGAATGAATTTAAAAGATGAGAAGAACCTCAGTTTATTTTTTTTTCCCTAAAGAAGTACCTCCAACAATGCAGCACTCCTTACCACTGCAGTGAGATATCCAGCGGTAAAGTCCTGAAGTGGTGATTGAACCTCTGACTTCCTGACTTGGAAATACGAGTGCCACTGCTGAGACAAGTGAACTATAATAAATCACAACTCAGACATTTTAACCCCTGTATTGAGTTTGCTACTGTAGCACAATTACACATTATTTCTGTGTCAGATCACTGTGCACATTGTAATTCAAGCAACTGTTTCTTCTCTGATCTTTCCCACTTTTAATGTCAAATGCTCAAATAATCATTGTTTTGTCTGAATGTTTGGCTGTTGCTCCTATCACACCCACAAAGTATCAACATTTGATCCTTCTCCTGCCTTCATGAGAAGTCAACACAGGGAGGAACTGTTCCTATCTGTGAAACGTTCAAGAACCAGAGGACTTTGATTTAAGGTGAATTGTGAGAGAAGTAATGATGATTTGAGGAAAATCAAAAGTAATCACGCATTTCAAAAGGGAAATGGTTGAACACCTGAGAAGAGAAAATCTGTAGGTTTTTGGGGAGACGACGCAGTCTGAGACTTTTGGAGAAAACCAACACAGACAGAATGGATTGAATGGCCTCTTTCTGTGCTGTGACCATTCTAGTGATAGTTATCCATTTTAAAAAGGTGTCATTAAAAAAGCAAACGCAAGTGTTTGAAATATTAATGTATTTTGCCAAGATGGCTCTCTCAGGTTGACACAATAGCGCTGCTATTCCCAAATTGAACAATGGATTTTGCTAAAATATTGCACTTTGAATAAACATTCAGTAATGGTCCTTTCAGGATGTTGTCCAAGTTGGATGTGTATTCAGTGCTGCCTGTTAAACAGGTTGATTAATAATACAACCGGAATTTTCCTACAGAAAATGTCGTTCTTGCTTGCCAGACTTTCATGATAGCAACTCATCCCCATTAGTAGATTGTAATGTGCTCAACACATTGTCAAATTCGAAAGCCTGGTTTATTCAGAAGAGGAGGATGCAAAGAGGTGACATTTTAAAGTTAGCCTGAAGGGTGATAATTCTGAAAGCTCCAAAGGAAGCAAGATTGTCACCAAGAATCTTCAACAGTGTTAAACAGATGCAATGTTGATGTTTCAATCTGCAGTGACATTACTCAATGCTGTAAGCACATGTGGAGAAGTTACAGCCCCTAAATACAAGCAATCTTATTCCTGAAGTTCTGCCAGCTGAGAATGGTGTGATTCTTCCTCACCATTCTGCTTTAAATGTTGTGCATTTGAATGTTTGGAGAAAGTTTACCCTGAAGGTACTGTCTCACTAATGGATACACTTCCGATGAGAAAAAATACAGATATTCCAGTGTAAACTTTCCTTAATGCATACAGTTCCACCAACAATCAAGGCTCAACAACATCCCAGTCAAAGGGAAGCATTTGACCAGCCCCCTATCTACCACCAGCATAGCTACAACAGCAACTCTCCAAAGCTTTACCAAAAGTACCTCTAAACCTGTGATCTCTGCCATCTAGAAAGATGAGACCAGCACACAAAAGGGAACACAATCACTTGTAAGTTTGTCTCCAATGCACAGACCATTCTGACTTGGAACTATGTCACTGTTCCTTTACCATAGCTGGATTAAAATCCTAGAACTTCCTCTTGAACAGCAACCTTGGAGTGCCTGCCCTTCTATGATGTGGTTTGATGCTGTGCTGAGTATGGATTCAAAACAGACTGTGGAGGAGAAAGCAGAGTGAAGAAATATCTTCAGGCTTAGACTTTAAAGGAACATTCTTTAGCATACATTACCATGTACCACAGTGTTTAACCATTGATGTATTACACTCTGACTTACGGACTAATCCATCTCTTCGACATGTTCATGTTTATGTGCTTCCAGAGTGAGAATTCCATTTCCGCCCATCCTGTGCTATTTGTGCTCAGTGATGTGCAGCTCCATGGTATCATTGTAAGGTTGCTCCAGAGTCCTGAAGCCTTCGTTCCCTACAGCAGAAAGATTGGTGCATTGCAAGTTGTTGGGTCACCATTACCTTCATAGGATCAATAACATTGGGATAGATGTCTATGAGGGAGTTAACAAAGTCTGCAAACGAATACTTATACGTGAATTGTTACAAAAGAGATGAACTGCTCTCAGCCAACACCACACTCTCGGCATTTCACATCTGCTCTTGGTGGCTTGGCAGGATAAAGTGACTGGAGATGTGGTCCACTGGAGTGAATGTGTTGTAGCTCCTTCTGTATCCATGCAATATCCAGGCTGCTGTGCCATAGTGCTTCAGGTACCAGTAAAAGAATAGCATTTTCTCTGTTGCATCTGTCAAGGTGACTGTTTTTGCTCTGTTTTGGTTGGAGATGGATGAATCTTCAATTGGTTTAGCCTGCAAACTAACAGAGTTATTGTGGTGTGTCCATTGACAATACAACATGGAGTTTCAGGTGAAAGCAGTGTGTTGAGGGCCAGCTGCAAGTAGCTATCCACTTCTAAGTAGAATGCAGTTGCCTCCTGCAAGAGGAACCACAATCAGCATATTTCTAAGATCAATTAACCTGTTCAATAAATGAGGACTTGAACAGCGATGCCTACTTCCCATGAATTAATTTTTTACAAAGGTTAAAATCCATGAATATTAATCGTGGAATTCCTACAGTACAAAAGGAGGTCATTTGGCCCATTGAGTCCACACTGACCCTCCATAGAGCATCCCACCCAATTACTGTAACCCTACATTTCCCATGAAACAAATATAATGCAGGAGAAGTTCCTGCAGAGTCAGAAACAGGTAAGGTTTCAAGCCTATGACTCTTCTTGTTACAATGTCTTCCCATTGGATTGAAAGCATTAACTCTCCCTACACAGATTGTGCCAGAGCTGTTGAGTTTCTCCAGCACTTCCTCTTTTAATTTTAAGAACCCTCCACTACATCAGTTTGACCCTTCCTTTCTTCTGCATAATTCTGGGGATTTAGAAGCCACTTTGTGCCAAAATTCACAGTTTGGAGAAATGCTAGGAGGAGACTTTCAGTTCCATTAGGTTGTACTTGAGTGCAACCCAGCTGTAAGGTTGATTGGTCTAACACTCTGCTAAGCTCAATTCTTTTTCACAAGGCAGGTTTGCATGAGGAAGGAATTCCAGCCGTATTAAGCTTGACTTTGCGAAAGCCAACCCCACTGTTGCCCTTTCAACTCCATTCTGAGGAAGGGTCACCGGACCCGAAACGTTAAATCTGTTTCTTCCATCACAGATGCTGCCAGACCTGCTGAGCTTTTCCAGAAACTTCTGTCTTTGTTCCTGATTCACAGCATTCGCGGTACTTTCAGTTTTTATTTTGTCGTCCTTTTGCGACTTCCAACAAGCACTTGAATATGCAAATAGAGTCTATAATCCCTCCACGCAAAATGCACCTTACACCACATTAAATGTGAACGATATCTAAGACTATAAATTTTTCTTCTTCAGAGGTTACCAACTTTAACCAAGCTGAGGCATGGACTAAAAGTGTTTCGGTAAAGTAAATACATTGAGATTTACTTTGGAATAAATTGAGAATGCTCATCAGGTCATTCAGGACATGTGGAGAAAGAAATTGTTTCAGGCTAGTGACCTTTGTCCAGTTCCAACAAAAGACCATTGACCTAAAAGGAAGGCTCTCTACACGTGCTGCCTGACCTGCTGAGAATTTCCACCACTTTCATTTCTTTAATTTCTGACTTCCAGTATCCACAGTATTTCTATTTCAATGTTGAACACAGTGGTGTAGGAAAGGTAAATTGAGCTCATGCTATGCTTTCCATAGTCAATAAGTTTTCAATCTCAGCTGAAATATTTGGAAAACCTTTCAAAGGAGGCTTTCAACAACAACGATTTACGTTTTTATAGTGCCTTTGGTTAAATAGACACGTCATAATGTGCTTCAAGAGAGCATGATTAAACACCTAGCTGTGGAGATTCTAGGCCAGGGGATCAAAAGCTTGGAGCAAGAGGTGGATTTTAAGGAGCGTTGTGTTGGAGGAAAGAGAGGTGGAGAATTTTAAGAAGGGAATTCCAGAGTTTAGGAGCGAGGCATGTAGCTGAAAGCACAGGCAGCTAGGGTGGAATGGTTAGAACTGTGGATGTACAAGACTCCAGAATTATTGAGCGCAGCAGATATCTCAGAGGCTGGAGGAGATAATAAAGACATAGATGGGTAAGGGCACGAAGACAGACAAGAATGTGTTTTTAAAATTGAGACGCTACTGGACGGGAAGTTAACTTGGGTGACCAAGCAAGGGGCTGATTGCTGAACAGCACTTTGTCCAACTGGAAATCCACAGAAAAGGAAAGGTTAATCTATCTCACTCACTCCCACAAGCTGTCTCGCAGCTAACCACACAATAACACTGTCTTACAGCCTTGCTCTTACAACCTTTCCGACTAATGTGTAGCTTTGACAGGGTCTAAACAAAGACTGTCAGAAGAAGAGTGAGCAAGAAATCTATTAAATGCAGAAGCATTAAGAAAAATTGTCTTTTTTCAAAGAAATGGACAAGAGGCAAAACATAAAATGAAATTCTGAGAAGTAACCAAGGTAACCTTGAGACTGAGGGACAGAAAAGCTGTCCACGGTTTACTGAGACAATAAAAATCCTGATAGTATGTAATCCAAAATAATACTATTTGCAATGTGCCTCAATAGAGAAGTGTAAAATGAGTATTTTCAAAACGACCATGCATGGACGTGTCAGAAACAATAAAATGCTTGATGAACAGGAATCGGAAGAAAAGAGCAAGCAAACAGAGCATGAAATCGCTATCTGGGGACATAAGCAAATTGGTATGAACAGAATGGTAATGAAGAAGTACTGGTTTTACATCAGAGATAGTAGGAACTGCAGATGCTGGAGAATCTGAGATAACAAGGTGTAGAGCTGGATGAACACAGCAGGCCAAGCAGCATCAGAGGAGCAGGAAGGCCTAGACCCTTCTTCAGAAATTTGTGGCCTAACCAGTTCCAGCATAACCTTGCTGTTGTTGTATTCTATACCTCGGGCTAATAAAGGGCATGTATCCAACATGCCTTCTTAACCATGTTCTCCACTTAGGGATCTGTGGATATGCACACCACAGTCCCTTTGATGTTTGGCACTTTCTAGGGTCCTTCCATTCATAGTACAATCACTTGTTTTGTTAGCCCTCCCCAAGGGCATTAATTCACAGTTTTCCAGTTTGAATTCCATTTGTCACAGCTCTGCCCAGCTGACCAGTCCATTCCACTTCTGTTAGCAAAGGAAAGAGGAAGATTGGGAGGACTCTGTACAACAAATGAAATATGTTAGATGTATCACTGCCTTCACATAATTAATGCCATAATCTTGGCCATCCACAACATAAAAGTTTAATAAACAATTGAGAAACATCAACCCTTCATTACAAATGTTAGAATGAAAGATACATTCCTTTTACCCCAGTAATATCCTTGCATATATTTAAACTTCAGTGAACTGTTACCCTTATCTCCACACTAGAGCTTCTTAGTCAGCTGGTACTGCTGTAATCAGTTTTCGTTTGGCAAATTTCTGCCATAAATTCACATGATGCTATTTTCTTTAGTTAACGTGTCTTCCTGACACCATTAAATCAAACAGCTAACTGAGCTCACTCATTGCTTAACATGGGTTTACTATAATCATGTCTCCAACAAATTTATAATTGCTTTCCTGTCTGATGCCTCCATAGCCTTCTGTTTCTGGAGATTTCATCCCACTCAGGGTTTGATCCCAGCCCTGAATGCTTGGAGACTAACAACACTTCTGCTATTGTGGAACTTTTCTATCTGAATGAATCTGTTTCTGACAGGTTCTCTTCCTGTTTCATAAGGCTCAAGTAAGCAAACACATTAACAATTAACTCCCCAGGTGGCATGCTAGTCATTTGGCTAAAATCTAATGATTTTTATTCTTTTCACTTCTTGGAAATGCTATTTTAAATCATTATACAAAATAACTTTTTAGTCACTTTTTGAATCAAAGTATTAGTTAGATCGTCACAGAATTGTAAACTGAAACAATATTTCCCCTGCATCAGAATCCACATTCCCAAACAATAGTATAATAATAATCTTCAATAAATCCTCTCTAACCAGACAGAATCGAACCATGCCTTTTGATATTCAATGGCCTTATTATTGCTAAATCAAGTTCCTGGGGGTTATCCCTTGACTAGCAACTGAATTGGAGAGAAGCACAAATACTATAACTGCAAAATAAGGTCAGAGACTGGGAAGTCTGGGAAAACTCACTTCCTGACTATTTACAGTCTGCCCACCACAAGGCACAAGTTAAGACTATGACAGAATATTCTCCATTTCCTTGGATCGATCCAGCTCCAACATGAAGCTTGGCACCATCTAAGAAATAAGAACATAGAAGTATAAGTGAGCCATTCAGCCCTCTGAGCTTGATCTGCAATTCTATTAGATCATGGTTGGTCATGTAGTTTAGTCTCAGTTTCCTACATTATCTCCATTTCCCTTGGCCTCCAGAAATCTATTTATTTCTGCCTTGAACATTCCCAATGATTGAGCTTCCAGGACCCTCCGCAGTAAGGGATGTCAAAGATTTACCATTCTCTGAGTGAGGAAATTCGTCCTCATCTCAATCTTAAATGACCTACCCTTATCCTGAGATTATGTCCTTGTGTATTAGACTTAGCAGCCAAAGGAAATATCTTATCTACTTCTACACTGTAGAAACATAAGTTGTGAGAATGCTGCAATGAGGCTTAAAGAGCCCTGATGCCAGGAGCTCCCTGCCCCAGTGACAGAGTATAAAAATCTACACCTGGAACCTAAACAAGTCTTCTGGAGGGATTTCCTCTTCGCTGTGATGATTCTACTGACGATATGATTTCAACAATAAAGTGCTCCGAACATCGCTGAGAGTGCAATTTATTTTGCAGTGGATCAGGATCAGTGGGTGGAATGGACCTAATGGCATTTATACTTCTGTTCCAATTCAGTTTCTGATCAACGGATAACCTCTGAGGAAGTTAACAGTGGAAGATTCAACAATGGTTAGGCCATTGAACATCAAAGGTTTAATTCTATCTTGTTGGAGAGAATTTAAAGAAGGTTATTGTTTATTCTTATCACTTCTTGGAAATGCTATTTTAAACTCATTATACAAAATAACTTTTTGGTCACTTCTGAAACAAAGTATTGGTTAGATCGTCACAGAATTGTAAACTGAAACAATATTTCCTCCGCATTAGAATCCACATTTCTAAACAATAGTATAATAATAACCTTCATTAAATCCTCTCTAACCTGACAGAATCGAACCATGCCTTTTGATGTTCAATGGCCTTATTATTGCTAAATCAAGTTTCTGGGGGTTATCCCTTGACTAGTAACCGTATTGGAAAATATTGTTATATTATTGTTTGAGGATGTGGATACTAACATGGAGGGAAGATTGTTTGAGTTTACTGTTCTGTGAAGGTCTTAGTTGTATTTTATTTAAGAAACTGACCATTTTGTATGAAGAGTTTAAAACAGCGTTTCCAAGAATTGGTAAGAGGGAGAACCATGTGATTTTAGCTAAATTGAATACAGGAGTTGTGATGTCATTTTGCGGCTGTACGGAAGATTGGTTAGGCCACTTTTGGAATACTGCGTGCAATCCTGATCTCCCTGCTATAGGAGGGATGTTGTGAAACTTGAAAGGGTTCAGAAAAGATCTACAAGGATGTTACCAGGGTTGGAGGGTTTGAGCTACAGGAAGAGGCTGAATAGGCTGGGGCTATTTTCCCTGGAGCATCGGAGGCTGAGGGGTGACCTCATAGAGATTTATAAAATCATGAGAGGCATCAATAGGATGAATAGCCAAGGTCTTTTCTCCAGGGTAGGGGAATCAAAAACGAGATGGTATAGGTTTAGGGTGAGAAGGGAAAGATTCAAAACAGACCTAAGGGGCAACTTTTTCACACAGAGGGTGGTGTCTGTTTGGAACGAGCAGCCAGAAGAGGTGGTGGAGGCGGATATAATTATAACATTTGAAAGACATCTGAATGGTTACATGAACAGGAAGGGTTGAGAGGGACATGGGCCAAATGCTGGCAAATGGGACTAGATTAATTTAGGATATCTGGTCGGCATGGATGAGTTGGACCGAAGTGTTTCCATGCTGTACATCTTTATGACTCTATGACTCTAAATGACTAGTACGCCACCTGGAGGCATTATTGTTAATGTGTTTTCTGCCTGAGCAGCACCCACCAGATTAGGCTTGCTGCCTTGGGAAAATCATCCATTGTTCTCGATTAAACAGTGAATGCTAGAGTGACCAGAAAAGATCTGCACAGGGTCCAAGACCCAGAAACTATTCCGAGTCCGGGGGGGAAAAGTGTGAGTATTCATAGCAGCTGTTGGTGTGCTGGTTTCCCAGGTCCATCCCATTCATCCTGAAAAGGATTTTCCCAGAGTTTGGATTGGAATTAACAACGTATTCACAAAGGCTTGTTAAGCCCTGTTGCCACAAACCAAATGGTATTCTTTTGGTTTCCCTTCCACAACAGTGGCCCAACTGCTGAAGATGCTTTTTAATATAAAATTTAAAGTTGGATAAAGATTACATAATTCAGCACAGATGTGGGATCATACCTTACAGCAGACGTGACCTGTATGGCTCAGTTATATAATGAACAAATTTATTAAGTCAGATGCTAAAACGTTGATATGAGGTTGGTGAGTGCTTAGTAACTTGCAATTACAAGTATCATTAGCACAAATGCCATATAAATTGGCCACATCCCTTAATACTGTATAACTAAAACTACAAATAGTGGAAATATTAGATAAAAATCAAAAATATGCTGTGAAGAATAAAGGCGAGTCAATGCCTTTTGTGGAACTGAAAACTGGAAGGGTATTCGAGCTCCTTATTCGGAAGAAAAACGTTTGCAACTTTGTGCATTTAAAATGCAAGTAGTCATCCATCATGGAATGAGGCTGTTTAGTCCATTGTGCCTGTGCTGGCTCTTTGAAAGTGTTATCATATTAGCCCCTCTCCTCTGCTCTTGCATCACAGCCCTGCCAATTTCTCCTTTCAAATATTCATCTAATTGCCTTTTAGAATTTGCTATTGAATCAATTGTACCAACTTTTCAAACAGTGCACGCTAGATCACAATAACTCATTGCTGAAGACAATCCTTGTATCTTCCCCTTGTTTCTGATTGTATTTCATATTGTTTCTTTGGAATATGAAATGTAACACCCATAGGCTAAATTTTATACTGCTTGTATCTGCAGGGCAGACTTACATTGGGAAGAGAAGATAGACTTTTACAATAAATACATTCTGAAGCCTGTTACTTCAGAGTTATCGGATAAAATGAACTGCTGAAAAAGGCCAATTTTGCTCACAGCATGTGAGCATTTTAATTTAATTTAATTTATTTTTGGAATGTTGAAAATCTGATTTATTCCAAGAGTAGAAGTGTCTGTAGATAGAGCTCACTACTCAGATAATCAGTCACTATGCCACAATGCTATATAGAGATTAACGTTAATTGTCAGGCCTGAAAAGTACTCTTACATGCAATACAACTGTCCTCCAAGCACTCTAAAGGCTTTTAGTCAACTAAATTACTGTTACTACTCAACACCTACTCATGCAGTGTTTCAGAGGCACTCGTACTCTATTTTAATCAGTAATTCCTGTGGGTATTCAGAACGGGCATGATACTGTTTACTTAATTTTCTGATGAGCTGCATTATAATGGAATCAGATATTGTTTCAAGTGATAACTTTAGACTGCAAACAGAGAGACACACACCACAGAGATAAAGGCCACACGACTACAGCAGACCAGCATGCATACTAAGTACAATTACATTTCTCCAAACATCCTCCTCTTCATAGAAGAAAAAAAGCAAAGAAAATTTGCATGCATTCACCTTTGCGGTTAAAATTTGTACAAGCTATCCCATGTAAATGGGCACAAAGAAATTAATCATTCATTAACAAAACAGTGTATTAACTTTAGTCAGTTCCACTTTTGTCAGTCTCTGCAAATTAATCACTATACAAGGCTGTGAATGGAATGTATGTGTGTGCGCGTGCACATGTGTGTGAGTGTATTTGTGTATGTGAGTGAGTGTGCATGTATGTATGTGTATGTGTGTGTATATCTGTATGTGAATGTGCGTGTGTGTGTCTGTCTGCATGTGTTTGCCTGCCTGTGTGCACGTGTGTGTGTGTATTTGTGTATATGAGTGAGTGTGCATGAGTGTGTGTCTGTGTGTGTGTGTATCTGTATGTGAATGTGTGTGCGTGTATGTGTCTGAATGCATGTATTTGTGTGTGTGTGTGTGTGTGTGTGTGCGCGTGCCTGTGTGTGTGTTTGTGTGCTACCATTGGCTGTTCCTCTGGTATCTTCTCATTGCTAGGGTGATTCTGCATTCTCTGGTGTGTTGTTCCAATGGTGAGTGCTGTTGCCATGATAACTGTTGTTTCTGATCTGGTTTGGTGCTGGGCAACAGTGGACCTTTGAGACTATGATCATACTGTACTCTGTGATGGTGATAAGCTGATCAGCAGCCTGCAATGATAGAGCACTTTCTCTAGTTGTACATATATATCTGCAGTTGTGGTGATATTTTGGATCATTTCACAGTCACCATGTATAATTCAGGTGACAACTGCTCTAGTTTGTCCCAAGTTGTCAAATGAGCTGAATTTTGTTGACAAGTTGAATGTTTGCACTGTGACTCCAATCATCAGCTTTGGCAATAGCTTGAGAGTTTTGTCAAAGTAAAATTTGGCTTTCACCTTGATTTTTTCTCTCCTTTCAGCTTCTGTAGGGTTTTGCAGTTGGAGGAGTAGTACAGGTGCACTGTGAGATTAGCCTTTAGGCTAGAATAATGCCCTTGCTTTCAAGAGATGTGCTTCTCCACTCAAGGATTGCCTTGTACATGTCAGTGCTGGATTTCTTTATGATCCCTTTGATGATTTGCACAGTTGCGTCAGCCTTTTCATTTGACTAGGGCTATTGTGTATATGATGTTGAGTTTCCATTCCTTTATGAAGTTCCTGAATTCTTCATTTGCAAATTGTGGGCCACCATTGCTCATCACAAATCCAAAATTCAATAACGATTAAAGTGTGCTTTCAGACATTCGATAATCTCACTGGCTGTTGTTGGTCGCTGGTCTAACTCCCAGTCATCAGAATATTAAATGACAATGACAAGATAATCAATTTATGCAGGAATGAAAAGGTCTAAGCTTCATCTTTCCACAGACTGCAGGAAATGAAAGGATGGCCTGAAAGAATCAATGGCATAATTGATGAGATAACAAGGTGTAGAGCTGGATGAACACAACAGGCCAAGCAGCATCAGAGGAGCAGGAAAGCTGACGTTTCGCGTCTGGGCCCTTCTTCAGAAAAAGGCATAATTGATGTTGTGCACGCAGAGATGAACCAATAGACTGAGGTGGTGTCTTTCCCTTAGAAAACAGTTATTATCCCTAAAGAAATGCTGAAGTGCAGCCATACAAACTGCCCAGGATGTGATTCTAGTCTGAGGAGTGCTTTATAGGCCAAAAGGTTTGGAAGGATATGGGCCAGGAGCAGGCAGGTGGGACTAGTTTAGTTTGCGATTATGTTCAGCATGGACTGGTTGAAGACGGGTCTATCTCTGTGCTGTATGACTCTATGGCTCTATGATACTAATATGCTTCAGCCCATCATTAACCTGATAGTGAGTACTAATCTAACCAGGTAAGGAGCTGCTTACATCACATGACATTCCACACCTTACATTGTGATGTCCCTTAATGGATAGGAAAGTAAACTTGCCATAGTCCTACTCTCTCAATACAGAGAGATGTCTGGAGGTGGTTTAACCTGAGAGTCACCACAGATGAAGAGATTGAGAAGGAGAGTCCTTCACGGTAATCTCAGTGGGTGGGAATTGATGTGGAAATTGTTGGCATCTATCTGCATCACAAACCAGCCATCCAACCAAAGGAGCTAACCAATGCCCCTCCACCCCTTTGAATGGACAAACTGCACAGAAAGGCATTGGCAGCTGAATACTGGCAAAATACTGCAGATGCTGGAAATCTGAAACAAACACAGAGCTTGTAGCCTGACAGCGTCTGAGAAGCGAGAAGTAGTGTTAATGTTTCGAGTCTGTTAAGACTCTTCTTCAGAACTGAATGATGTTGGAAAAAGGCAGACACTCGGTGCTAAAGACACATGGTAGAAAAAGAAACAAAAATGTAAAATGTGCGTAAATCAAGGTCTCAATATTGAATTCAATAATTTCAGAAAGTGAGCACAAGATGTCTTTTCTCCATTTTTCTTACATTCTCTCCACCACCCCCCACAGCCTGGCCTAGTTTGTATCCTGCCAACACTGTCTCCAGTAGAGAGGACTAATTCTCTCCCTTAGTTTACACCTATGTTACATCTCTTTTTCTTTCAACGTCTTTGTCTTTGGTAGAGGGCCTCTGTCTCTGTCAAAAATATTAGGACCTTCAGCTCTGAAGAGTCATATCAAAACGTTCACTCTGTTTCTCTCTCCACAGATGCTGCCAGACCTGCTGAGTTTCTCCAGCATTCTCTGTATTTGTCACACTTACAGCAGAATTGTATTAAGTATTGTTGCATTTCTCCAACCATATTCAGTGGTGAGAGCACCATTATGGAGCTCCGTAATATAGAACTGTACATCACAAAACAGACCCTTCGGCCCACAATGTTGTACTGAACATGATGCCAAATTAAACAAATCCCTTCTCACCCTGCACCCGGTCCATTTCCCTCCACTCCTTGCTTATTCATGTGCCTATCTAAAAGCCCCTTAAATGCCCGTATTGTATCTGCCTCCACTACCACCCCTGGCTGTGTGTTCTAGACTCCTACCATTCTCTGTGTAAAAAACTTGCCCCTCATGTCTCCTTTGAACTTTGCCCCTCTCACCTTCAATGCATGCCCCCCACCGCCTCCCTAGTATTAGACATTTCAGCTCTGGGAAAATGATTCTGATCATCAACCCTATCTATGCCTCTCTCAATTTTATAAGCTTCTATCAGGTGTCCCCACCAGCCTCCATGTCTCCAGAGAAAACAAGCCCAATTTGTCCAGACTCTCCTTATAGCTCATGCCCTCTAATCCAGGCAGCATCCTGGTAAACCTCTTCTGCACCCTCTCCAAACCTGCCACATCCTCCCTGTAACCTTTTGGAAAAGGTTACTTGGCATCAATAACACACAACTGGGTGACAGACGCTGTCTTCAGTCAATATTTCAGGCCAGCAGGTAGCTGCAGGTAAAGACAGTTTACGAGCAGTAATGACAAATTGGGACTGTCGCTGGTGCGAACTGATGTTTCCTACTGTGGGAGAAAACAGCTATCCACGGGTAGCCCTTCAAAAGGAAGAACAAAAACCTCCAATAGCACACAGACAAATCAAAAGGGATCCAAAAGAATTGGGGAACAGTAGGCCACAGCATGTTCTTTGAATCCTCCACATTCAGGTAACTATATTTTTGAAACTGAGCCCAGTACCAACTGCTTTGAATGCCTGTGAAGTGGGGTCCTCAAACAAGCAACCAAAACATTGGTCTCTAATAATGTGACATGTTGTATTTCTGACTCACGTTGGAATTCTCCGGTTATGTTGCAAGAGACCGCATCTTTTTATATTTTGGACGATGGATTGAAAATAAGAAAGTGAACTGACTTTAAAAAAGGAGGGAAGATACAAGGAGCTGGTTGCAGCTTTGAGAAAACAAGTGAAGTTAACTGGTGGCATATGAAATAATGTTTTTCTTTGAGTCCAGTCAACTCAGCGCTATTTGTTATGGGACCAGGAGGACTCCGCATAGTTACAAACGTCTGATTGGTCAGGGTGCAGGTTAATATTGATCCTGTGTGGGGAGAGCAGAAGTAAATGGATCTCCAGAAGCTCGCTCTATCAATCTCTGACTTCATTGCTAAAGTTGCTCTTTCCAATTTTCTGTCGAAAGTCCAGTGAAGAAAGACACTTGGAAAATCTGAAATAAATCATTCTAAAGTCCAAAGACAACAAGGAAATGCCTGGGTCTAGCCAAGCAAGTTCCATAGTCAAATTAACCTATCCAGCTATGTGATTTTGGACTGATGACACAAAACTGTGTCCATCTGACTATTGTTTTCCAGTGAATAAGTACTGGAGTTTCAGAGTCCAGAGGTGTGTGGACCCAGTACCAGAGGCTGATGGACTTGAATAAGAACAAGTCATTGGGACAGTCAATGATGGAGCAGCCCTTAAGAGGGCGTTTTAAGGCCAGATCAACAAAAGTGAAGAATTATAATCCCTGATGAATTTAATTGATGACCCATTATGTCATTAACAGCTGTTTACCAAGAAATGGATTTCTCTTGAAATAATCTGTGATTTGATGTGCACTATGCAATTTTCCTTTGCAGCTTGTTAATTCCGTATGTTAGAAATAAATTATACCTATATTGTAGATTGTATTACTGTTCTACCTCATATTATTTCTTCAAACGCAAAGATTCTTGAGGCTTTATTCTCCTAGTTAGCGCCCTGGATTTCACCTTTGATCTATTTTAAAACATAAAATGTCTGCTGGTCATTCACCAGATCGTAACATAATCTGGTGATCTTGACGGGATCATAACACTCATCATAACCCTGTGATTCCTGCCCATGGGGTTCTAGGAGGTTCTCGAAAAAGCTATGGACACTGCCTGGCTGAATTTCTAGCCACTGAATATCTGTGACTAAAAACAAAGTTGCTGGAAAAGCTCAGCAGGTCTGGCAGCATCTGTGGAGGAGAAAACAGAGTTAACGTTTTGGGTCCGGTGACCCTTCCTCAGAATATCTGTGACTGTTCAGTGGAAAATTTCTTTCCTTTGTCTTTCCATCACTTGCTCAATGGGTGACGATGCCCGAATAAACTCTCGCCAGGGACCAGGGCATGTAAATTCTGAACGATTAAACTCTTCCTTTATTTTAGGTTATTTGTATGACCAATGTTGTTCAAAACTGTTTTCTTACCTTAACAGATAAGGTATAGAGAATGTGAAGGTGGTTTGTGCAACTTGAAATCTGTTCCAAATTACAGTTTATACACCTTCCGTTATAACTATGCTGTGTTATGTATGTATAACATTCCTATGTGAATTTTAAATTATGCATTCTCTCACAGAGCTTAAAAACCGACTTCATATAAAATGTACGATAGAAAAGGACTGCATGCTTGCATATAAATGAAGACATCAGGCCACAAAGTCACAAAACTAAATAATAATTTTCAACAAGACACGTAAGTGACTAGAGTAATTTATTGAGTTACATCCAGCGTGGAAACAGATTCTTTGGTCCAACTCATCCATGCCAACCAGATACCCTGAATTAATCTAGTCCCATTTACCAGTATTTGGCTCATATCTCTCTGAACCTTTCCTATTCATATACCCATACAGATGCCTTTTAAATATTGTAATTGTACCAGCCTCCACCACTTCCTCTGGCAGCTCATTCCATACACGCACCACCCTCTGCGTGAAAAAGTTGTCCCTTAGGTCCCTTTTAAATCTTTCCCCTCTCACCTTAAACTTATGCCCTTTATTTTTGGACTCCGCTACCCTGGGAAAAAAACTTTTGCTATTCACCCTATTGTGCCCCTCACAATTATATAAACTTCTATAAGGTCACCCCTCAGCCTCTGACGCTCCACAGAAAATAAAATAGCCCCAGCCTATTCTGCCTTTCCCTTTTGCTCAAACCCTCAAAACACCCTTGTCTGAACCCTTTCAAATTTAACAACATCTTCCCGATAGCAATTTCCAGTATTTTTCCACTTTGGATGACTGATGGGTGTAGGATGCCCTAAGTTAGATACAGCTGCTGAAGATTCCAGGCCCACTCATGTTGCAGTTCCACTGCTGAATTCTGTTGAGAGGCCTGACGTGCTGTTGAGCAACTGTGGAAGCTCTCGCTCTCTTTGGACTCCATCCATTATCCTAGTTATTCATAGATTGCAAGTTGCTTGAAGGGTAGGGAAAGACATTGACAATCCGTTTGGGCCACCATTTTAACTTATTCTTAAATCTTTGTACGAACCTTGAGACAATGGAATGTATGAAATACAGGCAGGAATAGACCATTCACCCATCATGCCTGATGCAGAGACAGAGCATTGATTATAGCTGTTTGGGACATCATGTTGGGGCTTTGAAGACATTGGTGAGGCCACTTTTAGAGTACTGCATACGGTTCTGGTCACTCTGCTATGGAAGGATGTTGTTAAACTAGAAAGGATACAGAAAAAATGTACAAGGATGTTGCTGGGACTGTGAGGTTTGAATTTTAAGAAAAGGCTGAATAGGCTGGGCCATTCTTTCTGCTGGAGTGTCAGAGGCTGATGGGTGACCCTATGGAAGTTTATAAAATCATGAGGGGTATAGATAAGGTGAATAGCCAAAGTCTTTTTCCAAGGGTAGGTGAGTCTAAAACTAGATTTAAAGTGAGAGGGGAAAGATTAAAAAGGGACCTGAGGGGGAACTTTTTCACACAGAGGGCATTGTGTATATGGAATGAACTGCCAGGGGAAGGGGTCAAGGCAGGGACAATTACAACATTTAAAAGGTACATGAATAGGGCAGTGTAGTGATTATAACGAGATCAGCCAGGTGGACCTCATAGAATATGAGTTCCCTGATTGGGGGTGTTTACCTGGTCCAATCAGGGAGTCCTGGCTGATAGCAATAAACAGAAGTGTCAGAGGTTCAGTTCACTCTGAAAGCTAGCTCTGAGGAAGCCAGACCAGCATCAAATACTATGCATGTGTAAATAAAAGGTGATTTGGTGATGGGATACCGGCCTGTGTGGAGTTATTTCAGAAGCGTTTAGAGCGATATGGGCCAAATGCAGATAAATGGGACTAGTTCAGTTTAGGAAACCTGTCTGGCATGGACGAGTTGGACTGAAGGGTCAGTTTCAGTGCAGTGAGTCTATGACTCATATGACTCTAGGGCTCTAAAGACTAGGACACTGCAAGTTCATTACAACAACTTGCCTTAACATTGTCAATGGCGATAGCTGCTCCTCAATTTGAGGACGATGCATATATAGGGTTGTTGCCATGTGACTGAACAGGCCAATTCTCAACCCAGAGATCTTTAGGACACACGGGATAGGATGTCACTCGAGCTTGTGTCACAATGTAACTGGAATGGTGCCCCAATAAGCATCCTCCCTTTTACCACAAGCTGAGACAAAACTATATAAAATCCCAATTAAACCAGCAAGGCGATTACTATTGTTAACTGACTGTTAATTCAGCACAAAACCAACTCACACTGTTTTTTTCATTTGCAGAATATAATACCAATTATTGTAACATTCATATCTTTAACAAATGGCAGAGAAAAGAAATAATTCATTTGGAGTACTGTGTACAGTTCTGGAATCCACGTTATAGGAAGGATGCGATTGCATTGGCGAGAGTGTAGAGGAGATTTACCCAGATTTTGCCTGGGTTGGAGAGTTTTGGCTATGAAGAGAGATTGGATCGACTGGGGTTTGCCTTGGAGCAGAGGAGACTGAGGAGGGACATGATTGAGATGTATAAAATTATAGATAGCGTAGTCAGGAAGAAATTTTCCCCTTGCTGAAGGGATGAACGACCAGGGGCGTAGATTTAAGACGAGAGGTTTAGAAAGGATGTGAGAAGTTTTTTTCACCCAGAGGGAGGCTGGTGGGAATCTGGAACTCACTGCTTGTATGGGTGGTAGAGGCAGAAGTCCTCCTAACATTTAAGAAGTATTTAGAAGTGCACTTGTGATACCAAGGCATGCAATGCTATGGGCTGAGTGCTGGAAAATGGGTTTAGAATAGTTAGGTGGAGTTTTTTCATTGACACTGACCTGATGGGCCAAAAGGCCTTTTACTGTCCTGTGGACCTCTATCATTCTAACTCCTGATCTACTACTAGGCAACTCAGACTGTACCCCTTTAAAACAACAAAACACGAAACACACATGGCACTCATTCGTGAGTAAGACAGGTAAAAGACGAACTGTTGATAGGGATGTTATAGAAGAAAAATAATAGGCATGGACCAAAACTGTGAAAATCAAAAGACCAGATTTCAAGAATGGGTTAAATTGTTCTTTTTTGACAATGGAAAGCAACGGTTGTTTCTCATTTCAACACTTGCACCGAGGTCTTGTTAGGATTCCTTCTTTTCAGATTTCTTGGTTTTTCTTTCTTTCTCCCCACACAGAAAAAAAAAGTGAATGAGAGATGTTTTTAGATTGCGTGTCTCTGACTGGCCTTGCACTAACAGCATTGTAATAACCCACACTTCAACCAATCAGAAGGCAGTCGTCAGGCTGAATTTCTTTAATGCAAAAATTCTCGGTGCCCTTCTGATCACAGTATTTCCTTTAATGCTTTGAAAAGCAACACGGTTCTGCACAGCTGAAAAAAAGCTAAGTTTCTGTGAAACTCTGCTTGAATTTCAGCTACATCCCCATCCAACTTTCATTTTGGTTCATAGTCTCAGAGAGAAAAAAAATATAGTTTCTTATACTGTTGTGACACTGTCAGTAGGAGCGTGGTAAGTTCTGTATCCTTTCTTGATATGGACAACACCAATATTTCATAGCCTTTGAACTGAATGACTTGCTGGGCCATTTCAGAGAGCAGGTAAAAGTTAACCACGTTATGTGGGTGAGAACAATAATGAATCAAGTTGTATTTTACCTCAGTAATATTTCACCCACTTGCTTATCCAGAAACCATCTACCGCTGCCTTAAAAAAAATCAAAAACTATGTAAAGACTGAAAGAATTGTGGATACTGGAAATCAGAAGCAAAAATGGAAATTGCTGGTAAAGCTCAGTAGGTCTTGTGGAGAGAAATCAGAGTTAACGTTTTGGATCCAGTGACCCTTCTTTAGAACCCTTCCTCAAGAAATGTGTTTCTATGGCCCTTTGGGGAAGAAAGTTCCAGACAGGTGATCCTCTGTGAGAGAAAAAATAATCTTTATCTCTGTCTTAAATGGGCAATTCCTACTAGATTCTTGCTAGACTTCCTACAAAAGACCTAAGACCCTAAAATGTAGGAGAAATAGGCGTAGATTAGTTCAATGGTACAGTCCTCACTTTCCCCAATATTGGTGTTGCTACTCCCCAAAGCAGGACCCACTTCTACTACAGAGGTAGTAGGAACTGCAGATGCTGGAGAATCTGAGATAACAAGGTGTAGAGCTGGATGAACACAGCAGGCCAAGCAGCATCAGAGGAGCT
>NC_063347.1:11620484-11650975 GCF_021869965.1 Rhincodon typus
CTTTGAGCTGCACATTCATTTCCCCTAATCTTATTTGCCCTTTGTCAATTAGCATGTGGCCAGGGAATAATCCAGAGATTATTAACTTTGAAGTTCTTCTTCTTAATTTGGTGTACAGCTCCCAATGATAGAACATCCACTTAACTTGTGAGTTAAAATTTCTAAAGTGGAACTTATACCCTAAACACAAAGGTTTGAATGGTCACCACAAGCCCCATCTCGAGCCACAGCTATCTTACTTTCAAAGTAACGAGATGGGAGGGTTACTGAGAGGTGAACGTTCAGCAGGTATTGGTTGCACTTAATAAAAACCAAAGGATGCCGCAAATCAGGAACAAAAACAGAAGTTGCTGGAAAAGCCCAGCAGGTCTGACAGTGTCTGTGAAGAAAAAATCAAGAGTTAACATTTTGGGTCTGTGTCCCTTCCTCAGAAAATTAGTTGAACTTACTTGGGGAGGAAAACAAATAGGTAGTTGAAGAGGGAAGTATTGCAGAGTTTTGAAAGATGAGTTGTTTTAGATGATAATTTCAGTGATGGGTGGAATAGATAATTAATTGACCTCCCTTGAGCGGGGAAATGAACTGCAATCTAAGGGCCAGAAGACACAGACTGGGTTTAAGAGCCATAGGCATCGCACATTTTTAATATGATTAATTTTGACTCAATGATTTGGCATGTGGTTTTTGACACTGTAGATATCTCTGCAACGAATACATCAGTTCAACATGATGAGGATAAATCAGTAGCATTTTAGTCCTGTATGTGAGATTGTTCTCTGATAGATGCAATTGCTGTGTATGACCCTGGTCCTATTATTATGCCATATGTCTTCATTATGTTTGGTTCTTGTAGAGAATAAGACTGTCTACATGGTTTCAATAAAATCTTGATTGGAAAATAAAAAAAATTATCAGAGTAAATATCTGATAACCCAACAAATTGCCAATCAAAGCTCAAATCCCAAACTGTTTTACAATTTAACAAATGCAAGATTTAATATCGAAGACCAAATAATTTGGCAGATTATTAGAACAGAAAGGCACCATGAAAATCAAGCATAAATGTCACTGACATATAATATCCAACTCCAGTTAATGAAGATCAATCCTAGTTCAATTCCTAGTTTCGATTCGGTCATGTTCCTTTCAGGAGGAGCCAGTAGCAGGAGCTGTGGGGAGGACCCTATACCAGAGAAGAATTAAAATCTGTATAAAGCTTTAGTTAGGCCACATTTGGAGTATTGTATGCAGTTCTGGTTGCTGCTTTACCAGAAGGACATGGATGCTTTGGAGAGGGTGCAGAGAGGGTTTACCAGGATGTTGCCTGTCTTGATGGGTTTTAGTTATGAGGAGAGATTGGGTAAACTTGGATAACAAGGTGTGGAGCTGGATGAACACAGCAGGCCAGGCAGCATCAGAGGGCAGGAAAGCTGACGTTTCGGGCCTAGACGCTTCTTCAGAAATGGGGGAGGGGAAGGGGGCTCTGAAATAAATAGAGAGAGGGGGAGGCGATGATAGAAGATGGATAGAGGGGCAGATAGGTGGAGAGGAGACAGACAGGTCAAGCAGGCAGGGATGAATGCAGTAAAGGTGAGTGTAGGTGGGGAGTTGGGATGGGGTTTAGTCAGTGAGGAGAGAGGGGCGGGTAGGTGGGAGGGAAGACAGACAGGTCAAGGAGGCAGTGATGAAGCTAGTGGAGGTGAGTGTAGGTAGGAAGTGGAGGTGGGGGTTGGTCAGTGAGGTGGGAGGAGCAGATAGGTGGGAGAGAAGACGGACAGGCGGGGATGAGAGGGGCTGGTCTTGGAATGAGGTCGGGGATGGGGAGATTTTGAAGCTGGTAAAATCCACATTGAGACCATTGGGTTGTAGGGCTCCAAGGCGGAATATGAGGTGCTGTTCCTCCAGTTTTCAGGTGGTATCATTGTGGCACTGGAGGACGCCCAGATGGACATGTCGTCCAAGGAGTCGGAGGGGGAGTTGAAGTGGTTCACAACTGGGAGGTGTTGTTGTTTGTCACGAACCGAGCGTAGGTGCTCCACAAAGCGGTCTCCGAGCCTTCGTTTGATTTCCCCGATGTAGAAGAGATCATAACGGGACAGCGGATACAATATACCACAAACTTGGATTGCTTTCACTGGAAAGACAGAGGCTGAGGGGCGACCTGATAAAAGGCTACAAAATTATCAGAGGCATACATAGGGTGGATAGTCGGAGGCTGTTTCCGAGGGCACAGGTTCAACACGAGGGGGGAACGTTTAGGGGAGAAGTGTGGGAAAATGCTTCACAGAGATGGTGCTGGGTGCCTGGAACACACTGCCAGTGGAGGTGGTAGAAGCAGGCACGTTAGCAACGTTTAAGGCATATCTTGATAGACACATGAACAGGAGGCGAACAGAGGGATGAAAAACCAGCAAGGGCAATAAGTAGCAAATTTAAATGAGGATTAGGAATCGGCACAATCTTGGTGGGCCGAAGGGCCTGTTCCTGTGCTATATTGTATTGTAATCACCAAAAGAGAAGCTCGAAGCTGATGGAAAAAATTTGTAAATTGAAGTTTGTTCTCAGCTTTTCTGAAAGATTGATTTCACATCAGAATGAAACTGGATGGACACAGCTGTCAGTTCAAATGACCTCTCCCCCACTCCACTCTACAATTGATGACTAAGTGGGTTGTATTCAAGCATGAATGAAATGTCAATTTATTAACCAGTGGACACGATGAACTACCATGAAAGAAACGTTTCCCATTTAATATGAGACTCTTGACCAAGCCTTCTCTGAACTTATTTAGATTCCCAGACATTTCTCTCCTTCGTGTTAAATTAAGTTCTAAGCTCCATAAGGCATACCATCAGCTCACTACATTTAATAGCATTCTACGTGGCAACTGTGCACAATTTAATGAAGGTCAGTCTGGCAGTGACCCTGCGTTGGTTTCTGATTCATGTTGGTAATTATGGAAAAGGAATTGTAAGTCGTTCAATTCCAAACTCTATGAATATAACTGTCTGAAGAAAGCAGAATCTAAAGTTTTTTTTATTTCTACAGGGAGTTATCTCCCAACTTTATTTTTATTTGCAGTCAACTTCAAGGCATAGATCAGAACGAAAACAGAAATTCTGAGGAAGGGTCACTCGACCTGAAACTTTAACTCTGATTTCTCTCCACAGATGCTGCCAGACCTGCTGAGCTTTTCCAGCAACTTCTGTTTTTGTTTCTGATTTACAGCATCCGCAGTTCTTTCAGATTTTGTTTAAGACATTTATGTTAATCTCATGGTGTGGGAGGGAGGAACAATCATAGAATTATACAACTGTACTATACAGAAAAAGGCCACTTAGTTCTTCAAGTTTATACTGATTCTTTTGAATAGCAATCTTAATTGTTTTATTTCCCCCTCCCTTCCCTCTATCGCTGCAATGTTTTAAGCTTCAAGTATTTGTCAAAATGAGTTTTGAAGGCTAAAATTGAATTCATGTCCATCATCTTATCAGGCAGTACCTTCCTATTAAAATTAGATCCTTAACCAGCTATATTTCCTGTACAGTTTAGAACTGCCATGAAATTATCTGGTACAGCATTGATTTCTCTTTTTTTCTCTGTCTAGCTCTCTCTACGAAAAGGCATAAACAGCTACGGACCAAAACAAGACAGAGATAAAGCACATTAGCGTCAGCACTCCCAAGACTGAAGTCGCTATATTCCTGAGTTGTCTTTGGGGTCATTTGTTGCTGTCTGAGCAGCTAAAGGTAGTAGAACAGGCAGAGAAACCAGTGAGTATAGTTTACAGTTTTCAAGGCCTCCCTAATAGGGACGTAGTGTACAAAAGCAGGGAAATTATGATGACCCCTCTTTCAGCAACATACAGGGAAAGTACGATACTGTTGGGGACATTCAGTGCTTTTCCAAAGCCGGAAAACTAATTAGAAATATTCAGAAACAGTGTTATTAGGAAAGTAAGCATAGATTTTAAAGGTTATGGCATGATCAATACAGGAATAATGTGCCTCTAAATAAACAGATGCAGGAAATTGTGTTATCTGGGTCCTGTTACTTCTGGTGATGAAGTATAATTTCCTTCCTTCCTCAATATTGATTCAAACATTTCCTGCAGCTGAATTATGTCAAACAAAAATTAGCAGAGCTACAAAATCTTGTTCTAATTGTGTTTATATATGACCTTATTACATCTTGACACATTCAAAGTGTTTCAAAGCCAATTAATCGTTTAGAGGTGTAGCCATGGCTACTGTATAAAGAGAAAACAGCTATTTTATATATGCAACCTCAGTGCAACAGCGATGTTGTACAATAAATGGGCAATTGAACAGGTGGTTGAGAGAGAATAGTCCTAATCACTGACCATTTATTTGAAACTCCTTTAATTGCATTTTACGTGTTAATACCAACATTCTGTAATGCTTTGTCTCTACATTTTGATCATTTTGTTTCCCCTGTTCATGTATTGTGCTTCCTGCCTTATCTACAACGTGGATTTATGTAACATCTTTAACATAATAAAATAGCCCAAGGCGATTCATGGGAGCATTATAAAACAAAAGATGACACTGAGCCACATAAGGAGATATTATGGCAGATGTCCAAAAGTTTGGTCGAAGTGGTAAATTTTGAGGAGCATCTTAAACAAGCAATGCACGGTTAAAAAAAAGTTGAATGGTTCAGAGAGGAAATTCCAGAGTTTAGCATCTAGGAAATGTACAGCCAGCAGTTGTGGGCCAATTAAAAATCAGGACACTCCAGAGATTGGAGCCACAGAAGGTAAAATGATCAGGTGGTATTGTTTTAAAATTAGGGGGTCATCACTTTAGGGCAGAGATGAGGAGTTTTTTTTTCTCTTCTCAAGGTTTGTTCAACTTTGAAGCTCAGTGCCTCAGTACGTGGTTAAGGCAGGGTCATAGATTATTATTATAGATTTTAGATATTTACTAGGCCAGGGTATCAAAGGTTAATGGGGGGAAATGGGAATGTGCAATCAAAAACACAGACAGATCAGCCATGTTCTAAGTCAATGGCAGAGCAAGCTCAAGGGGCTGAATGGCCTAATTCATCTGGGTGTTCACATGCATGGATGTCAGAGGATTCCTGGGCTGGAGGAGAACACAGGGAGGGGATGAAAGGATAAAATAATTTGCAAACAATCAATTTTGAAGTTTGACAGACAAATAAAAACTCCTAGTTTAATGAGACCTTTCTTTATTGAACCTAAGACCCTCTACAGTGTGTCTGTAGAGAATCTCTACAGTGTGGAAGTAGGCCATTCGGCACATCAATCCACTCGATCCACTGAAGAACAGCTCAACCCCTTCCTTATAACCCTGCATTTCCCGCAGCTAATCTGCCTAGCTTGCACATCCTTGGACTGTGGGAGGAAACTGGAACTGCCAGAGGAAGTCCATACAGAACATATAAATTCCACACAGACAGTCACCCAATCATCGAATTGAACTTGGGTCCCTGGCCCTGTGGGGTAGCTGTGCTAACAACTACGCCACCATGCCATGCCACACCTGGGAGGTGTAGAAATGTCCAATTATTTTTCCAAATGGATGGTCACTTAAAAAAAAAGTCTTAGAAGATAAGGAGCAGGAATACGGTTCCTTGAGCCACTTTCACCACTCATTCATAGAGATTGTGGCTGATCTTCTTCCTCAACTTTCCTATTCTGGATACATCTCTTGGCTGCCCCAGTGTCCTAAATGTTAACGAACTCTCAATGATTGAGCAACCACCACTCTCTTGTGTTTTCACACAAAATTGCTGAGCAAATGGATGTTTTTGAACAGGATGAAAAGAATTGAAGATTTGCCAGTCAGTCACACAAAAACATGGCATTTCTGATTCCCAAGCTTCTCCCTAAGAGCTGCACTGTAGCACCAGCCTGGGTTACGTCTCAAGAAGCAGAGTGCAACTTGATCCTGCAAACCGTGACTCAGAGATCTGAGCGCTACCAACTGAGCCAAGACAATCCGATTAATTGGAAATGCAGAAGTAAATTAACATCTCGCTAAAGTTGCCTCCATGCCTAATTTTCAGCCAGACGGGAGATCTCCCTTCGGTAAAGACTGCTGGGCAGGATGAGCTGACAAATATTTTACAACTTGAATCGCTAATTCACGACTTACAGATCAGTTGTCTGCAGAGATCTCCATGGGTAAGCAGGATAACACAGCAGGTTGGCAATTCTGCAGATGACAGGCACAAATTGTGTGCAATGCCTCGCTTCCATTCAAACAAAAAGGCCTGTAACTATTCATTTTGCATTTTTAACATCTAATAGTCAAAGTTGGCAGAAAACATTACAAAAAGAAATAACAATTATTTGCCAGCTCAAACAGAAGTGGGATTATTCATCGCGCCTGTTCCTTAGTTAGTAAGAACAGTACACAAACAAGAGACTTGTATAGCTATTCCGTTGATACTTATATATTGAGGGCAACAAATTGGGCTGCTTAGCACCCACTTTGCAGGGACACAAGTGCCCTTGGAGCTTCAAAATGTGTTATAGTTCATGCACTCACGTGTGACACAAATTGCAATGGGTGGAATAAGAATTAAAGTCGTTACACTCAGTCAGTTGTATCTGGAGTCATGTAGAGTGGGCAGATTATCATGTCAATCAGTTTGCAAGGCCAATTTGATGCCAGCGGTGCCAGTCAGCATGCTCGCTTAACCACATACAGCTGAACATGTGCTCAATAGCAGGGAGATATACCAGCCACCCTATTTAACATGTTCAGCCTCATTTACATGTATTTCTGCTGGCTGTTACTTGGATTCTACAATTTTTTTCGTAATTTTCAACTGTTGCAATGCCAGATTTATTAACTGACTTCAATTTCCTGAAGGTGGAAGTTGAACCTATGTCCTCAGAGCATTAACCTGGTTGTTCTATAGTCAGAGAGCCATATAATCATGGATACAGACCCTTTGGTCCAACTCCTCCATGTCGACCAGATATCCTAAATTAACCTAGTCCCATTTGCCAGCGTTTGGCCCAAATCCTTTACACTGTCCCTATTCATATACCCCATAGAGATGCCTCTTAAATGTTATAATTGTACCAGCCTCTGCCACTTCCTCTGGCAGCTCATTCCATACATGCGCCACTCTCTGCATGAAAAAGTTGCCTCCCAGCTCCCTTTTAAATCTTTCCTCTCTCACTTAAACCTATGTGTCTAGTTTTGGACTCCCCTGTCCCTGGAAATAGACCTTGGCTATTCACCCTATCCATGCCCCTCATGATTTTTTAAACCACTATGAGGTCACCCCTCAGCCTCCAACGCTCCAGGGTAAATAGTCCCAGCCTATTCAACCTCTTCCTATAGCTCAAACCTTCGAACACTGGCAACATCCTCGTAAATCTTTTCTGCACCTTTTCAAGTTTAACAACATTTTTCCTTACAGCAGGTAGACCAGAATTGAACGCAGTATTCCAAAACTGGCCCAACAATGTCCCATGCAGGCACAACATGACTTCCCAACTCCTATACTGGTTGCTTGGATTTCTAGTTCAGCAACATTACCGTGACACCACAGTCTCCTCCTTACTGCGCAAGTAGCAAATACTCAACATTATAAATGCTGTGGTGGAAGCCAGCTCAGACTGCTGCACCTTGGCTTTGGATTTCAGTGTAGAAAGAAGCGACACAGCAGTCGGCAATTTATCCTTCTATTGATCACTAGGACTCTAAGATGTCACCCCAGGGACCTGACAGTGACTCACGGAGAATGAACTTGCTCTTTCTAGAGGACAGGGTAGTAAGGTTTGCAGAATCGATTATGAATCCATACTTTAGCCTGGGCTCTAAATTATCAATTAGTGACATTGCCACTACATTGTCACTTTAAAGGCAGACTTAGGCAGCGTTTTGACTAACAAGGGAAGCAAAGTGGGCAGGGGTGGGAATTTGATGCCACAATCGAGCCACGAAAACTAAACAATCTCTCATATCTAGAAGGGAAACTAAAGAGTGTGAACTGAAATGGAGGGGAAGAGTAAATGAAGTATTAACTGAGAAAGAGTGGGAATAGAAAGAAAATAGTGTGAACAAATTACATGAGATGAAGTGTGTCAGTATCACCATGCCATGGTATATATTAGTTTGCCAGCAAAGTTTCCCATGGACAGTGGGTTTTTTACAGGGTGGCAAGGATGGTCAATGTGAAAAGAGAAACAGTGGAGTAAGAGTAGACCATTTGGCCCTAAGAGGTTGCTTCACCATTCAAATAAAACCTTGGCTGATCTGGCTGTGGCTTCAACTCAACTTTCCTGTCTGCCCCCATAACCCTTGATTCACCTGTCTATCAAAATTCTTTTGAATTCAGCCTCGAATAACTTTAATGGCCCAATCTCAGTCAGTAACAATGACAAATGCAGTGACTTAGATCGACTGCCCATGCTAGGAAAGCAGGCTTTCAGATAATCAAGCCATGGAGCAAAGGACCAAGCGACTTTGTAGCCAAACCAGAGTTCGCTGCATGTGGAAGTCACCAATGTGAATCAGGCTGAACCAATTCTCCCAGAAGGGATTTCCTTCCTGTTCATGTGGCCTCTTGGTTTCCGTCAATAATGTTCCATGTGACACAGGTCACCTTCATGTTTCAGTGCCCTCAAGGTCAATAAACTGTTTCAGAAGAACTTGCATCTTGTGATGGAACTACCATGCTCCCGGCTGCTAGCCCTCTGAGTGGATCCAAAGCATTGGGAGCCCATTCTCTTTCATAGGGTGACAATGCCTGGATACCGCTACTTTGATGAAAACTGCACTATGGCATGCAGTCCCAGCAAGCACCGCTCATGATTCCCATTTGATCCGACACTGGCTTCCTGAAGCACATGGGAAACTCCAGCCCAGCATCTCAAATCGACCAGCTTTCCTGAAAATGTGGCTTGCGCCAACTTTATAAAACAAAATAAGATTAACAGGAGCAAACAAAGTGCTGCATAAGGATGTTAAACTTCATCATCATTCAGTTGCAAGTGTTTGAGTTTTAAATGGTTGTGTAGCTGCTGACTCCTTATAGTTACCCAGTCTCCATGGTAATGGGTCTTGAAAATCTTCTCACCCAGTTAATGCACCGAGTAAAATCTAATGATATTTTCTATGCCTTGGTGATACTGTTAAGTCGCCAGCTGCGCTTGAAGCAACCAATTCATGAAAAATCGCCATTGCTTTTTTTCCTTATAAATTTCACTGCTGTGAGTATTGCACACCTCAAAATGAGAGCTGTTTCTGTGGAATTGCAAACACAATCCAATCAAATGGGATCTTCCTGTAGCCTGCTGACTTCTGAAGTCAGGTCAAAGTTAATGGGGTGCATTCGTTTTGAAGTGAAGTGCTTATTAATATGGAAACCTAACTGCGGGTTACGGCTTCCTCAAACAGCAATGAAATGAATGACCAGTTGGTCTGTTTTTAACATTTCTGAAGAAGGGTCGAGACCCGAAACGTCAGCCTTCCTGCTCCTCTGATGCTGCTTGGCCTGCTGTGTTCATCCAGCTCTACATCTTGTTATCTCAGATTCTCCAGCATCGGCAGTTCCTACTATCTCTGGTCTGTTTTTGAATGTGTTTCTTCAGTCGTACGCTCTCCTAGCTGGGTTCCTATTTTCCACCCTCCATAACCATAAGGCCATAAGACACAGGAACAGATGTAGATGCTATTGAGAAAGAAAATAGATAATTCTCGGGGGAAGTGGGAGACACACAAGACAATTTCTGGTTTGCAAAGGCAAATATTGAAAGGGGCCATATTGACATTTAGCAGATGTCAGAGATAAACATGTTTAACTACCTTGGGGCGGCACGGTGGCTCAGTGGTTAGCACTGCTGCCTCACAGCGCCAGGGACCTGGGTTTGATTCCACCCTCGGTGACTGTCTGTGTGGTTTCCTCTGGGTGCTCCGGTTTCCTCCCACAATCCAAAGATGTGCAGGCTAGCTGGATTGGCCATGCTAAATTGCCCATAGTGTTCAGGGATGTATAGATTAGGTGGGTTTAGGGAATGGGTCTGGGTGGGATGTTCTGAGGGTCAGTGTGGACTTGTTGGGCCGAAGGGCCTGTCCCCACACTGTAGGGAATCTATGGAATACCTAAACGAGATTGCCAAAGTGAAAGCCCAGCTAATAACGGTCGCACAGCACAATCAAGGATGGAGGAACTATTTGAGAAACCCTCTGCACTAACTGCTCTTCCTGCCTAACCCTGAGACTCTTGTTGAAAACGTGCCTGTTGTTGAGATGGATTTTCCAGCAACTTCCTATAGGTCCTGGTCCAGAGATTTAATTTTTTATTGATGCTGGTGTATTCCTACTTTTGAATAAATTTCCCAAGATATCATTTTCTGCATCATATCAGCCTCAAACAGTGAGCAAGTGTGAAACTAGTTAGAACTAAAATCCTAGGTGTAGGAAAGTTCTCCTCACCCGCAAAATTGTCCTCAGAATGTTTTAGAATATTCTTTTCATATACCAGACTCATCCCTGGATCTGAATACAAAGCAGAAGGACATGATTGAGAGGATTTCTATTTGATGTCTCCCTGATGAATTGGATCTGATCCTGTAGTGTTCCCTCTTGAGTCAGTTTTTTTTTCCCCTTGATTAGTCCTGACTGCTATTTCATTCAGGTATTCGTAAGTGTTACAGGCCAGGAACCAGCTGTCATGAGAATCTGCCATCCCTCTTCATCAACATGTTTGACTAGCAAGCTGACACAGATTTCCTCTGAGGGAGCAGAGAGTACTGCTGGAGATTAAAGTCTCAGACAAAATAAATTTGTGGCAGGAGGGGAAGTGGGAGTTGGTTCAAAACTGTAAATAGTGGAATTGCAGGTAGACAGGGTGGTGAAGAAAGTGTTTGGTATATTTGCCTTTATTGGCCAGAACATTGAATATAGGAGTTGGGATATCATGTTGGGGCTATACAAGACATTGGTTAGGCCACTTTTAGAATACTGCATTCCATTTCTGGTCTCCCTGCCATAGGAAAGATGTTGTTAAACTTGAAAGGGTTCAGAAAAGATTTACAAGAATGTTGCCAGGGTTGGAAGATTTGAGCTATAGGGAGAAGCTGAATAGGCTGGGGCTATTTTCCTGGGGTATCAGAGGCTGAGGGGTGACCTTATAGAGGTTTATAAAATCATAAGGGGCATGGATAGGGTGAATAGCCAAGGTCTTTTCCCCAGGGAAGGGGACTCCAAAACTAGAGGGCATAGGTTTCAGATGAGACAGGAAACATTTAAAAGGGATCTAAGGACCAAATTTTTCACACAGAGGGTGGTGCATGTATGGTATGAGCTTCTAGGCGAAGTGGTAGAGGCTGGTACAATTACAACATTGAAAAGGCATCTGGATGCTTAGGAAGGGTTTAGAAGGACACAAGCCAAATGCTGGCAAATGGGACTAGATTAATTTTGGAAATCTGGTCAGCATGGACGAGTTTCCATGCTGTCTGACTCTATGACTCTAGCCCATAAGGTTGCCTGTTTGTAGGAGGAGAAACCTGGAGAGAGCTGCAGAGTAAAGGCTTAACTATCATTTTCCTCTAAGAATTCTATTACTAAGCACATGTGTAGAGTGTAATGTCGTAATGACATTGGATCACATGAAACTTGGACCCAAGTGTGTAGACTTCCAGAGATCTCTTCACTACCATCCCATTCATTCCATCATACTGAGTGAAGCCTGTTAATGTTCACTGACCAGAGCGCTGACAACAGTTGGGACAAGCCTGTCTCCACTGCACTTTGAGTCAAACTTTTTGTTGTCATATATCATTAGGCTTGGTTTTGAGGGCTGTAAATTATTCAGGGAGTTGTGACAGCATTTTATTTTTGAGCTTTTGCTCATTTTCTAGACTAGTACCTACATCAGGACAGCATGGTGGCACAGTGGTTAGTGTTGCTGCCTCATAGCGCCAGGGACCTGGGTTTGATTCCACCCTCGGGCGACTGTCTGTGTGAAGTTTGCACATTCTCCCCATGTCTGTGTGGGTTTCCTCCCACAGTCCAAAGATGTGCAGGCTGGGTAGATTGACCTTGCTAAATTGCCCATTGTGTTGAGGGTGAGAAATGTAGGTTAAGGGATAGGTCTGGGTGGGACGCTCTTCACAGGGTCAGTGTGGACTTGATAGTCTGAATGGCCTGTTTTCATACTACAGGGATCCTATGATTCTATTAGCATACACTTGGAGTTAGCAAACTTTCCAAAAGAGGACAGCTTGAAATGTTAGAAGCCCTAAAGCTGTACCGAATTATGTGTTAGCATCGTCCAAGAGAGGTCTGGTATTGTTTACACCTGCTGGCCACTGATGTTCTGTTTAGGATTGGATAATGCTGCCCTCTAGAGGAGAATTAGTGGGCAACAATGAAGAAAAAGGCAACTCCAGGAGGCAAAAAGTTTGAAAAACAAATGGAGTGAAAACTTTCTCAGTCAAGCCTAAAGTGTACACTGACACGATTACAGTTGGCAAATCTAATCTCAATTTATCATTACAGTTAGGCTGAACTGTGATTTATGACTCCATTGAAGCCAACCTAAATCATACCCATTTCAGGTGTAGACCAGACACTCCAACATATTCCGATGCCTGCTGTGAAACTAAGGCTACATTTGAGTATATAGTAGTTGCATAACCTTGCCAAAGATTTCCTCCTCCCACAATCTACTAGTCTCAATCTACATCACATCCCGGTTTCACTCTCCCATTTGTCCTCTAGTAGTGCTTCTGTGAAAATGGGGAAGCGATGCCCAAGTGGACTGTTAATCCAGAGACGCAGATAACATCCTAGGGGCCCTGGGTTCAAATCCTGCTCCTGCAGTTGATGAAATTTTAAATCAATAAAATAAAAGCTGGAATTGAGAATCTAATGATGACCACAAATCCATTGTTGGGGTAAAACCCATCTAGTTCACTGATGCCCTTCATCCTTACCTGGTCTGGCCTACATGTGACTCCAGACCCCACAGAAATGTGGTTGACTCATATCTGCCCTCTGAGTGATTAGGGATGGGTAATAAATGCTGGCCCAGCCAGCAAGGCCCTCTTCCTGTGAGTGGATTTTAATAAAATTAAGTTTATACGGCACTTTTAACATAACGATACGTCCCAAGCCACTTCAGAGGAGAGTTATCAAACTAAATTTGACACCAGGTTGACATAAGGAAAGATGAAGGTGGGTGATTGCCATATTGGACTCTGGGTACTGGCAGCTCGTGAATTGGCTGTCACCGATTCTCCTTTCTAAATTATTTTAACCAATGTCTCCAAGGTAGTTGGCACTTGAACATGGATCTTCCGACTCAAAGGTAGGGACACTACTACTGCACCACAAGAACTCCTATCCTCCTTTCTAATTTTCTAATCAACCTGTTCAGAAATGTAATGACTCACGGCTGGAGCCGGTGGCACTTGAACCCAGGTCTCCTAGCCCAGAGTTTGGCACACTACCACTGCACTACAAAAGGCGTCCAGCCATTAATCTGATTCGATAGGCCCGGGTGGGGCAATGACAGCATCCAGTACAGTGCTCGAATCTATGACCCTATGATTACATGCTCTACAGACTCTATTGTGTCCAAGGACCTGTCCATTATTAGTGGTAGACAATAAAGGTTAAACTTAGGAATCTTACCGAGAAGAGGCTTTGGTTTACTTAGCAAGCTATAGCTCATTGCATGATAGATGTAGGTACAATTAACATTAATCAATTACACATAATTAGAATTATCAGGAATCAGGTATGTTGGTCTGTCTGCATTGGCACCTCATGCGAATGTAACTGTTTCTTCCTCCAAAGATTGTGAGACAGCATCAGGTTGTGTAGAGATGATGGCAATTTCAACATTAACTCTTTCAGGACCATTATCTTATTCAACAGTGACCTGGCAAAAGTATATTTTTTGGTGCATCTCAAAGCAGGAATGAGTTGGTATGAATCAGAGTGAATAAATGTGGAGGCTGGAAAAGCACAGCCGTTCAGACAGCATCCAAGGAGCGGGGAAGTCAATGTTTCGGGCTGAATCATTGACTTTCCTGCTCCTCGGATGCTGTCTGACCTGCTGTGCTTTTCCAGCTTCACATTTATTGACTCTGGCTCCCAGCATCTGCAGTCCTTTCTATCTCCAAGTTGCTATGAGTCAGAACTGTTTAGAAAGACCTTAGGGTCTAGGCAGCTGGAGACACAGCTGACAATAGTTGACTGAGCAGAATCAGAGGCAATCTCAGAAGCCGCAAGTAGAGGAGTGCACAGATCTTGAGATAGGAAGGAGAGGGAGAATTGTCTCAGTTCCTCCTACTCAGGAACAAATTATTGCACAGTCATTCCATCATTTGTCATTTTGTCATAACATTCAGGAATGTGCCTTGCGGGATGTGAGGCCCAAAGTTTCCAGCTTCTGCTCACATACCCCTTCTCCTTAATGGGAAGGCAACAGCAATGCGTGGAATATTCTAGTCAATTTGCATTTAAGAGACAGTATTGAAAAACCTGGGCACCGTTCTAGAAACCTTTCGTACTGAACTGCTCATATTTTTGTGTCCAAATATAGGGAGGGCTGCCATTGACATCCATGCTCTAGGGGGAGGCAAGAAAAAATGATCCCAATTAGTGTTCCGAAGTTGCTCAGGAAGCCCACATTTTAAAGTGAGTCTCTGGGGCATTACGACATGACACTTAGCCATGATCCTTCACACAGTTGAATCCCATGATCATTTTTCTTCTCTGGTCCTGAAAGCATGGCTGAATGTATTTTGGCGTAACTTGCTTCTCGATGGAGAACTCAACTTACTTAAACATTTCATCCAACTTTATGCTGAGCAAGTTTTGCCATAAACCTTCACAGAAGGTCACAGCAGTCAGCTAATGTGATGCTAATGATTGCAAACATTTCTCATTTCAATTTTTAATCCTCCCCCCTGCTGTGCACTAAAGCAGGCTATGTATCTGAATTTTCTTTGCCTTTTTTTCTCTTTTTGGGAGTTTGGGAAAGGTCAGTCTCTGTTATTTTTGGCAGCGTAGGTTTTCTTTCAAACGTTAACTTTTAAGGCATTCTGCCCATGTGTGCTCATGGCCTGATTAAATACCACATGACAAAACAAACAAGCTCTTTATTTCAGCTTCATCAAACTGAGGGGGCAAGGAAAGGCAGAAGGACAAGGTAAAAGGTGTGTTTTTGCAAGTTTTGCTGATGCCATCCATCCACTGCCATTGTAACAGCTCTTCAATATTTGGCGGATGTGCAATACCCCCTTTTTTGTGCATCAGATAAATGGTCCCCCTTCCCACTGAGATTCTATTCAGTGTCCATTAAGGGTAAGCCATTCCTTAACAAACAGATGATCCCCTGTAAACCTACTAAAATGCATAGATACTAGGGAACAGTTCACAACTAGCACTGGCAGAGGGCTTGTCAATTTGAGGCCACCTTGGAAAGGAACCTCTGCTCAGGGGTGATGCATTGAAAATTTAGAGACACATCTTTTAAATGAATTTAGAACAGAGAACATAGAACTGTACAGAACAGGAACAGGCCCTTCGGCCCAAAATGTTGTAGTGAATGTTACGCCAAATGAAACTAATCCCTTCTGCCTGCCCTTGGTCCATATCCCTCCATTCCTTGCATATTCATGTGCTTATCTAAAAGTCCCTTAAATACCCTTATTGTATCTGCCTCCACCACCATCTCTGGCAGTACGTTCCAGACTCCTACCACTTTCTGTGTAAAAAAACTTGCCCCTCACATCTTCTTTGAACTGTCCCCCTCTCAACTTAAATGCATGCCCCCTAGTTTTAGACATTTCAACTCTGGTAAAAAGATTTTGACCATCAACCCCATCTATGCCTCTCATAATTTTATAGACTTCTATCAAGTCTCCCCTCAGCCTCTGCTGCTTGGAGAAAACAACGTGAGTTTTTCTAGCCTCTCCTTATAGCTCATACCCTCTAATCCAGGCAGTATCCTGGTAAACCTCTTCTGCACCCTCTCCAAAGCCTCCACATCCTTCCTGTATTGTGGTGACCAGAACTGAACGCAATATTCTAAATGTGGCCTAACCAACGTCTTATAAAGCTGCAACATGACATCCTGACTATTGTACTCAATTCCCCGACCAATAAAGGCAAGCATGCCATATGCCTTATTTACCACCCTATCTACTTGCGTGGCTACTTTAAGGGAGCTATGGACTTGAACCCCAAGAACATTCTGTACATCAATGCTGTTCAGGGTCCTGCCATTAACTATATACTCTTCCTTAACATTTGATCTCTCAAAATGCAGCACCTCACATATACCCGGATTAAACTCCATCTGCCATTTCTCTGCCCACCTGTGCAATTGGCCTATATCCTGCTGTATCCTTTGACAACTTTCTATGCTATCCACAACTCCAATGATCTTTGTATTATCTGCAAACTTACTAACCCACCCATCTACATTTTCATTATATATATATATATATATATATATATATCACAACATGCAGAGGTCCCTGTCCAGATCCCTGTGGAACATCACTAGTCATGGACCTCCAGCCACCAATACTGTCTTCTGTCTTCTATGGGCAAGTCAATTTTGAATCCACATGGCCAAGTCACCGTGGATCCCATGCATCTTAATCTTCTGGATGAGCCTACCATGAGGGTCCTTGTCGAAAGCCTTACTAAAATCCACGTAGACAACATCCACTGCTCTATCCTCATCATTCACCTTCATCACCTCCTCAAAAAATTCAATCAAGTCAGTAAGGCATGACCAACCCTGCACAAAGCCATGATAACTGTCCCTAATTAGGCCATACTTTTCCAAATCCTATCCCTAAGAATTCTCTCCAATAGCTTCCTAACCACTGATGTGAGACTCACTGGTCTGTAGTTTCCTGGATCATCCCTGATTCCCTTCTTGAACAGAGGAACAACATTAGCTACTTGCCAGTCCTATGGGACCTCTCCTGTGGCTAATGAGGATATAAAGATCTTGGTCAAGGCCCCCGCAATCTCCTCTCTTGCCTCTCTCAATACCCTGGGGTAGATAATATTGGGCCCAGGGGACTTATCCACCTTAATGCTCTGCAAGAGACCTAACACCACTTCTTTCTTGATCTCAAAATGCTGTAGCATATTAATATGCTCCACACAAATCTCACTATCCTCCATATCCTTCTTCTGGGTGAATACCAACACAAAGTACTCATTTAGGATCTCACTCACATTCTGTGCCTCCCAGCACCAGTTCCTTCCTTCATCTTTGAGTAGCCCTTACTTTTCCCTGGGTTATCCTCTTGTTTTTAATGTATCTATAGAATTTAGGAGTAACTTTCCAATTAAATATGTTTTTACACAAGATTTGGCTTCTCTACTAAATATCTGTGTCTTTTTTTAAAAACTAAGGTTAAATTCAGGATGGTATTTATGCCTTCTCTCATTGTAGATTTTTGTCAGCCACTTGAACGTTAAAAAGCAACAGCTTTCCACTCCAAGACACTCAATCCTGATTTGGATATACATTGGCATTCCTTCAGTGTCACGAAGTTGATTTCCTGAAACTCCCTTCTTAATGCTGCTGTGGGTTTATCTGCACCCTAAGCAGGGCAATGGTTCAAGAAGGCAGCTCACCCTCACCTTCTCTAAGGCGATGAGGGCTGGGCAATAAATGCTGACCCAGCCAGCGATGCCCACATCCAGTGAATGAATAATTATAAAAACATTGGCAGCTTGGCTGGATAAAGTGAAGAGGGGAAGTGAGTCCTCCTGGATCTGCTGCAAATTTCAAACTTTGTGGCTTATTTTGACATCGTACAGGTTTAGGCTGGTAAGGGGAGGTGATTCGGTCAGGCACAAGTATGTTTTGTTGATGCAGGTAATTCTTTCTGGGCAAAACATTTGGCCCTCAAACAGTGTATTATGCCAACAGCAGCAAATTCTGAATCAGAATTAGTAGGATTTAGTAGGACAGTTTAGTAGGATTGGTGCACCTTCTTGTACTAATGGTTCAACCCTTTGGAACCCTGCAACAGCTCACTGGGTCATTGGAGCCAAGCACTTGAGGCACAGAGAGGTAGATGTCATCAGAGATGGCGGCGTGTGTGACTTTCAACAATACCCCCAAAGATTTCTCTTTCATTTCTGACACTTATTACTTGCAGTTTCCGCTTATTTTTCAATCTTAAATGCATTATGGGTAAGAAAAGTGAGAGGGCTGCTGCTCTAGAGAGAAAAAAATCTTATCTCTTCAACATTAGAGCATAGATGCCTTAAGCAAGACATCAGGTTTCCTGAGCTGCTTCCTAAACCTGTGCATTCAATCTGTTTGAAGGTCCAAATTTTTATCAAAAGATTAACATCCAAGTGAAATGAGAAGAAATGTGACTCCAAATTAGTATGAATATGACAAATGCCAATATAAGACAGAAGATAATGTCAATTATTGTAGGCAAGGTAATTATTCATAAGGCAAATAGTTCCTGCTGCAGCAATTCAAACAATAAACTTCAAAGTCACCTTTGCTATCTAACTGTGCACTAATGAAAATATTTATATAAAGGGCAACAGTTGTGTCTCCTAATCACAGGAGATGGAGTTCACACATATACATTGCACTAAGAATGAATCAATTATTTCAGATAATGATTTCTAAAAAAAAGCTCTTAAATCCTATCCACTTAAACCAATGATTACCTCACAGAAAGATATGGGCTGTGAAAGATAAAGAGATGAAGAAGAGTAACTGTGTACATAAAACCATCACAGATGTTCTATCTTAATGATTTCTATGTTCTAACTGGTACAGATCCAATGCAACAACAGGACCTACACAGTAAGTATTTCATCCGCAATGAGGATCCGCTATCTCTCAGTGACTAGAATGTGTCATCGTTTATATTGCTATCCTTTCACAACTGCTAACTTGGCTCTGATTCACCAAACACAAAAAGATTCAGATGTCCTTCCGCTGGAAGATTGGTCTTAAGACTTGGTGAGCGCACTATTTGCTTTCATAACCAGGGAGTGTGCTCAGATTCAGGTTTGGATCATAGCATCGCTCATTTGGAATCTGAGTACAGACAAACAATGTCCCATCAAGCTTGTGGCCACAGTTCAGAGCAGCTGAACACAGAAGGGCCAATGGTGGCCCGTATTAATGGAGAAAGAATGGAACTTGTGCTGCCTTTTGAAACATAGGCCCAGGTTTTAGCACCACAGCACAATGAGGTACAGGTCCCATTCTGCCGGCATACAACTATTGGTATCTATTCACCCATACTGTAGGGGAGGTGTCTGAACCAGCTTCAGATTCCACCTTTGTTAACATGTTGACAACCAACGGGGGTCAAATGAGCTATCTGACTGCTGCTCCCCCACGTTCCCAGATCCAGGTCCTCCACTCTCCATAGGAGTCCGGGAAGGCTTCTTAGATTCTGGAGTGGTTCTGGGCACGTTGGGGACTGGGCTGTAATGCAATTTGAGGTTTTCTATATGCTAGCCAATGAAAACACACCACAGACAATCAGGCGCTTGTTGAGACTGATGTCTTGAAGTTGATTTGCAACTCGAACTATTTACAATGCTACAATACAACAGACTTATACACTTAGTCCTGGATGTTGCTGACGTGACTGTATGTTGTAGATACATAGCAGACATTAGACAGAAGACATTACACTGCTTCATTGATACAAAGATGACGAAGGAGCTGAGCTACGAAAGCTTGTGATTTCAAATAAACCTGTTGGACTATAACCTGGTGTAATGTGACTTCTGACTTTGTCCACCCCAGTCCAACACCAGCACTTCCACATTGTGATATTGTCTGAACCTATGCCATAATACAACTGTTGTTGCTACAAACCCAAGAACAGGATGGTCGTAGGCTGAGATATTTTTGCGGAATCTGGTGGGACACACCTACTCATTGTAACATTTCCAACACCCTTCCACCCCACTAAAAAACTTGTTTCATAGAGAAACAGGAAAGGTGCTTGAAAAGACATGTTCTTCCTTATAATTTGTACACTCATTAATTTTGCCATGCCGAATGTGTTGGCATGGCAACAAATAATTTGTTCAGAAAATTTCATCTGTGCAGGATTCTGCGGGAGCTGGAACTTGTTGGAAAGCAGCCACAGAATATTTAACTAACTTAACAAAGAAATAAATATTCCTGTCTCCAAACAATAGCTTCCTCAATTGTCCACCATTTGGAAACTGATGATTATTACCTTCCGTCTGTTTCCTGTCACTCTATTGGAAGAGGCAATGCATTTGGATTGATTCCTATAATGACACTTTTAATAAGGCTCTGAAATTCCATGGATGTTGTCCCAGTCTGTGACTGTTTGACAGAAAACCAGCAGTACTGCGCAAAGAAGCAATTTATACATTCCTCTGATCCCTGAGAAATGATTTAATAGTCAATCAGGGCAGTATTTGTATTTTCTGAAGAAGGGTCTAGGCCCAAAACGTCAGCCTTCCTGCCCCTCTGATGCTGCTTGGCCTGCTGTGTTCATCCAGCTCTACACCTTGTTATCTCAGATTCTCCAGCATCTGCGGTTCCTACTATCTCTGAGTATTTTTAGTAAGGCAGGATCATTGCCTGAGACATCGTTTTCTCCTTTGCCTCAGCTGAATTTAAGAAGATTTCTACATCATCTTTCACAATCTTGGTGCTTTGTAGCCAACATATTCCCTTTGAAATTGCTGTTGTTAGGTGGAGGCTAATTTGTGCACAGCGAGCTCCCGGTGAAGCAAGTCGTTTGGTCACTGGTTTTGTATGTTAATTGAGTGTTATGTCTTGAGCAGGAGCCCAGCAGAAAGAGGTTATCTTCCATGTCTATTTTCAAGGGTATGTATTTGACAATTTTCCCTCAAGTCAGCACCTCCCATCAGTGCAGCACTCCCTCAGCTCTGCGCCAAATCATAGAATCCCTACAATGTGTAACCAGGCCATTCGGCCCATTGTGTCAACACTGATCCTCCAAAGAGCATCCCACCTGGACACAGCCCACTACCCTATCCCTGTAACCTTGGATTTCTCATGGTTAATCCACCTAACCCACACATCCCTTAAGACTATGTGCAATTGAGCATGGCCAATCCAGCCAACCTGCACATCTTTGGACTGTGGGAGGAAACCGGAGCACCCGGAGAAAACACACACAGACACAGGGGAGAATGTACAAGCTCCACACAGACAGTCACTCGAGGGTGGAATCAAGCCCGGGTCCCTGGTGCTAAATGTCAGACAAGGTTATGTACTCATCACCTTCTTTCTCAGAAGCAACCCTGTTAGCACAGACATTGTGGAGTTTCACCTGGATAAAAATGTGGACTGTGATGTTTTGCAGGGTTTGACGTTTGTGGAAAGATAAAGCAGAAAGGCCCACCAGAACTGAGTTCTGAAAAAGAGACATATTAGACTCAAAATGTTAACTGTTTCTCTCTCCACAGATGTTTTTTTTTTCTTTATTGATTCTCAGGATGAGGGCATCACTGGCTAGCCAGCATTTATTGCCCAGAGGGCAGTTAAGAGTCAACCACCTTGCTGTGGGTCTGGAGTCATGTGTAGACCAGACCAGGTAAGGATGGCAGTTTCTTTCCCTAAAGGACATTAGTGAACCAGTTGGGTTTTTCCAACAATCAGTTCATGGTTATCATTAGATTCTTAGTTCTAGATATTTTATTGAATTCAAATTCCACCATCTGCAGTGGCCAGGATTCAAACCTGGGTCCCCAGAACGTTATCTGGGTCTCTGGATTAACAGTCCAGTGATAATACCACTAGGCTATCGCCTCAACTGCCAGGTCTGCTGAGTCCCTCTAGCATTCTCTGTGCTTGTTCCACCAGAATTGTAATGAGAAAATCAAATCTTGAGATAATCAAGGCCTGGTCATTGCAGAACTGATGAGATGAAGTCTAGATGAGTGGTGATAAAGTAAAGAAAGCCTTTCATTTATTTATTACTTTTCATGACCACCAGACATCTCAAAGTGTCTTACAGCTAATGAAGTGCTTTTTAAAATGTGAACAGCGACCAATTTGCCCATAGCAAGTTCACACAGAGGGCACACATGCTAATGGAAAGATTATTACTTTCAACATCCAATAATTCCTTCCCTAAAGGCATTGTGGGTCTACCTGCAGCACATGGGCTGTAGCAGTTCAGAAAGGCAGCTCACCATCACCTTCTCAAGGGCAACTAGGGATAGCAAATAAACGCTGGCCAGCCAGTGACACCCACATCCCATAAGTGAATAAAGAAAAACCTCTGTTATGGTGCATAACTATTAGTCAGGAGACCAGGAATAACTCCTCTCCCCTACTCTTCTTCAAAATAATACTGTGGGATTTTTTAACATCCACCTGAATATCCCATCCAAAAGCCTACATTTCTGACAGATCAGCGGTCCCTCAGTACCCTACTGGAGTGTCAGAGTTGATTTTTGTGCTGAAGTCCTGGAGTGGGAATTTTACACAGAACCAAGACTGTGACAAACTGAACTACATTTCTTACTCAAAGATGGAGGGCAGTGGTTGTGGGTGATGGAATAAGATTGACCAGGGAAAACTGGATTGAAAATCAGAAACAATTTCAAAACAACTACCCTTCTACCTCATAGGAAAGTTATTGTGTTCAGGCCAGAGATGTTGACTGAAATTCAACAGAACGGAAAGTGCAGAAAGATTTGGTTCATCCAGCACTTAAGCTTCAAAGGAGAGGATTCACCTTTAAACATAGAACGTAAAGATATTAAAAATGATTCTGTGTGCATAAGCAATAAAGCCACAGACCAGAAGTGTGATGATTAACTGAACTGCAAAAAAAAGATTATTGATACTTCATTATCATTTAACATTCGTCGATATCCAAAACAACCTGACTGGGAAAAGGCAAAATATGAACTTTACATCATTGGAACTATTTCTCAAACTGCACGATCGCACCATATAATCCCATTGTACAGGTTTCCTCAATGTTTCTTCACATACGTCCTGATGCACGTAGTTACTGCAACCATTAAGCCTCCCATGAGAGAAGGCAGTATTATTACAAGACCTGCACTTATGTAGTGCCTTTCAAAACCTCAGCCGTCTCGAAGCACTTTACAGCCAATAAGTTGTCACGGTATGAAGTGTGCTCACAGCACGCTCCTATAAACCCATGAAATGATAAAGTCAAAGCATTTGCTTGAGTATTGGTTTAAATTTTGACCAATGCACCAAGAAGAACTCCCCTCCCCTCAGCTATTAACATGCTGGAATAGCATCCTTCACATTTACCTGAGATGGGAGAAATCCGGGACCTCCAACACTGCAGCACTCTTCCTGTATGGTATCATTAACATGATGTATCCATTGGCTCTGTAGTCAGATGACAAAATACAATTACTACATTGCTTAATATATTTGTCAATTAGACATCGTAACGCTAATTTTAATCAGGTCCTCAAGGGGTTGAGGATCTCAGTACTCTCTACATAACACCTCATTTAAACCTTTCAGCTCACAGAGAAATCAAAGTGAATCATCACCAATCAAAGTAGCAGAAAATATATAAGCAGCACTGATGGGATTAAATGTAAAATATCAAAAATATTAAACCGTTAGAGCCAATAAATTGCATAAGTATAAGCGTAAGACTAATCTAGACCCAATCTGCAGTAAGATGTTCTGAGAAAACCATTGTAACATGATAATTATGTCTGTGAATAATCGATTTTACTCATTATTTTCTGTGTGAATGTAATCCATTTAATTAAACATACTTGCAAGCAGAACACCCTTTCTTCTGCAATGTCGTGGCTTTTAGAGCAAATTTCCCTTCAATTCTTCATCAGAATTTGGCCCGTTGATCAAACCAGCAGTACAGACCCCCAACTCAGCTCCCCCTCTAGGTGGCACAATGAGTAGCATCATTACCTCTGGGTCCAATAATTCACGATTCAATTCCCACTTTGGAATTGAGAACAGAAACAGCCTTCCAAGCCTATGCCACCAGGTTTTCCTTTTCCATATTAACACTGCCTTCACTTACAGGATCCATATCCCTCTATTCCCTTCCTATTCATGTGTTCATCCAGGTGCTTCTTGAATGTTACTATTGTGTCTGCTTTCACCATCTCCTCTGGCAGCACATTCCAGACACTCACCACCCTTTTGTGTAAAAAACGTGCCTCGCACATCTCTTTTAAACTCCCCCCCCCGCGTACTTTGAACCTGTGTCCCCCAGTAGTTGACCCCTCCACCCTGGGAAAAAGCCCTCATACTTTCCACTCCATCCATGCCATTCACAATCTTATGAACTTCTGGCAGGAAAGATGATTTTGCTGGTTTAGGAAGGTTTAACCAAACAGGGTGAGTATCAATATGTAAATCCTTGTAATACACAGCTGGTAAAAGTGGGCAGGTTTCCTGGTCAGTTAGAACCATGTGTTATCTTCAGCTGAACAGCCTCCCGATGTTAAATGACGCCGTGTGGAAGTTCTTGCCATGAGTAAAAGTCATCGTCATTTGGAAGGCTTATCATACATTCCCTCCATTCAGGAGACAATAGATTGGTTTGCTTCCATGCTCAGTTTAATCACATAGCTCCTATGTGATGTCTGGTTAGCTCAGTTGACTAGATGGCTGGTCAAGAGTGATGCCAACAGCATGCGTTCAGTTCCTGCTCCACCTGAGGTCATCATGAAGGTACTACTTTCTCAACCTCACTTGATGAGTTCTGAGGAAGGGACACCGGATCTGAAATATTAACTCAGATGCTGCCAGACCTGCTGAGCTTTACCAGCAACTTCTGTTTTTGTTCCTGATTTACAGCATCCACAGTTCTTTCGGTTCTCACTTAATGTGTGGCGTCTCTCAGGTTAAAACATGACAGTTGTCTCTGTCTAATGAGGAAAGGGCCCTTTGGGGCTTTAGAGTTACTGAATATCATCAAGTAATTTTAATGATTGTTTAAGAGCAGAAAGTGGACGATGTGTAAAGGTCTGAAAAGCTGAGGAGTCATGTTGAGGTTGTACAGAATGTTGGTGAAGCTTCTTCTGGAGTATTGTGACCAGTTCTGGTCACCCCGTTATAGGAAGGAAGGATATTATTAAACTGGAGAGGGTTCAGAAAAGATTTAGCAGGATGTTGCCAGGAATGAAGGGTTTGAGTTATAAGGATAGGCTGAGTCTTTTTCCACTAGAGCATAGGAGATTGAGGGGTGACCTTATAGAGGTTTATAAAATCATGCGGGGGCATAGATAAGGTGAATTGAAAGGTCTTTTCCCTCAGGTGGGGAAGTTCAAAACTAGGGAACATATTTTTAAGGTGAGAGGAGAAAGACTTAAAAAGGACAGAAGGGGCATCTTTTTTTACACAGCAAGTGGTTCATGTGTGGAATGAACTGCCAGAGAATGCACATACAGTTACAATGTTTAAAAGACATTTAACTAAGTTCATGAGTATGAAAGGATTGGCGGGATACAGGCCAAATGCAGGCAGGTGGGAGTAGTTTAGTTTCGGAACATGGTCATTGTGGACTAGTTGGACTGAAGGGTCTGTTTCTGCACTGTATGACTATGAGTCTATGACTTGATGAGTGCTTTATGGTGGTATCATATAGACTTGGGTGGGGGACCAGCTTTGGACCTTGAAGGGGTTTGACGTAATGTAGTCTCTGTAATAATATCTGTCAGACTAATGCGATGTGTACTGAGTTTCTATCATGCAATATGCTGCATTTTGTTTAATACAGGAGCCTCTTTCTCAGTAGACTACCAAGTAGCTCTGTAAATTGCGACCAGGAAAGAGGATGTTGGCAGCAAATCTACCAGTTTTATCTTACACGCTAATTAAGCTGTGGTGATGATTCATTTTACAACTGATAATATCTGGAATAGGATTGGGAACGTCGTGTTAGGACCAGATCAAGGTTTCATATTGTATGAAACAACTGATGGGCATAGGATTAGGCATTCAGATCAGATATCAGTTTCCCATGTAATTTATTGTGATCTTTGATTGAACTCGTCAATTAATGCTCTGAGGATTGGTATGGACTTGTTGGGCCAAAGGACCGGTTTCCACACTGTAGGGACTCTATGAAAATTAATTACTGAGGTACTGTGCTGTGAATGACACAGGTCTTCTTGTTGGTGCTTGAGTATACAAGGGTCCTGAATTCAAGGCCAAAACATTTCATTGATTCTAGCTGTCGTTGTTAAGTAAGCAAACTCATCATCAGTAATAGGAGTTGACAGGCTCTTCGTAAATTCAGACTCGCAGCAAACTATCCTGTAAAAGGCCATTGATGGCCACAAGGATGATGATGATGAGGAGACACGTAAAGAAGAGAAAGGGGAACCATAACATGGGACTTTCCAAAGAGTTTTCCAAACCATACAGCCTCAGGACTAATTTTTAGGCAGCTGTTGCCCAGGGCCTTGAAAGCTACGTTGCTATGACAACGTGTCTGCTTTTTATATTGCAATCTAAGTGGCTAACCAGCTGTAAAAAAATGTATTTGTTCCTACCTTGGTTTGCATTTCACCAAAGTAATTGCTGACCCTTGTTATCAAGATTCATTCAACAGAACAGGACTGGACAGTTAATGAGAACATGACTGACTTTCATCCTATCTCCACTAACATGTCTCATTTCCATTGCCTTTAAAACCCTTGTCTGGCAAAAAAGCTATTGATCACAGATTTAAAATAATTGATTGAGTTGACATTTATTGCTTCTTGCGGGGGGAAAATTTCCAGACGTTTTCCACACAGGGCTGTGGAGAAGTGTTTCCTTGAACTCCTTTCCTGAATATTGTGGCTGCAATTTTAAAAGATATCGCCTTGCCCTAGTATCTCCCATTCCCTCGACCCCTCAGTTCCCTCAATGCCAGCAGTGAAGAATATTTCTCTCTGTCCACTCTCCCATTTCCTGTCAAATTCTGTAAAATCTCAACTTTGCCTTCTATATTCCAGGAAATACAGGCCAGTTTCTTTTCAAATCATGCTTTCTTCTCTCTCTATTTCCAATATAACATTTTAAACCTTGAATGTCTGACAACGTTCTGGTGAATCTGCCCTGCCCTCCTTTCCAGGCTAACACATCCTTTCTGAGATAAAAACAGAAATTGCTGGAGAAATTCATCAGGTCTGACAGCATCTGCGGAGAGAAAGCAGAATTAGAGTTTCTGAAGAAGGCTCGCTGGACCTGAAAGGTTAACTCTGCTTTCTCCCTAGATGCTGCCAGGCCTGCTGAGATTCTCCAGCAATTTCCATTTCTCTTTCAGATTTTCAGCATCTGCAGTTCTTTGTTTTTCCTCTAAGATCCTTCTGGGGGACAGTTTGTCATTCTTAAGAAAATAGAGCACAGACCATACTATTTCTGTGATCCATTGCGTAAATAGACAAGGGAAAGTGACTTTGTCCAAGGGCAAGTAGTGACATAGTAGGTAATGCCACAGAAGTAGTAGTTTAGAGACCCCAAAAAGCATATTGAGTACAAGGGTTCAAATCTTACCGTAGCAATTGGTGGAATTAAAACTCAAAATCTGGAATTGCAAGCTAGTCGCAGTAGTGGTGACCACAGCCACTTAAAAAGTCTGGTTCAGTATCACCCTTTAGGCTGGGAAATCTGCCATCCCTTACCTGCTGTAGCCTATTTGTGACTCTAAAGCCACTGCAATGCGGTTGCCTCTGAAATGACTGACCAAGCTAAATCTGTCCTGGGACAATTAGGGATAGGACACCCATGTCTCATGAAAAAAAATAGCTTTCAGACCCACTACATATATAAACATTAGTTGCCACTATAATGCTGAAGTGCCTGCACAAAGGGCGGCACGGTGGCTCAGTGGTTAGCACTGGGAGGTGATGACCTAGTGGTTTTATCAACGGACTGTTAATTCAGAGACCCAGATAATGTTCTGGGTAGCCGTGTTCGAATCCCGCCATGGCAGATGGTGGAATTTGAATTCAATAAATATCTGGAATTATCAATCTAATGATGACTGTGAATCCATTGTCATTGTCATTGTCGAACCCATCTGGTTCACTAATGTCCTTTAGGAAAGGAAACTGCCATCCTTACCTGGTCTGGCCTAGTTGTGACTCCACACCCCCAGCAATGTGGTTGACTCTTAATGCCCTCTGGGCAATTATGGTTGGTAATATATGCTGCCTAGCCAGTGATGCCCTCATCCTGTGAATAAAGAAAGGGAAAAAAGGAGCCCTACTGCCTCAGAGTGCAAGGGACCTGGGTTCAATTCCACACTCAGGTGACTGTCTGTGTAAAGTTTGCACATTCTCCCTATGTCTGCGTGGCGTTCCACCAAGTGCTCTGGTTTCCTCCCAGAGTCCAAAGAAGGCCAAGTGGATTAGCTAAGGGAAATCTAGCGTTAGGCAGATAGGACATGTCTAGGTAGGATGCTGTTTGGAGAGTCACCTTGAATTCAGTGGGCTGAAAAGCCTGCTTCCATACTGTAGCTATTCAGACTGATTGGAGGGTGAGTGACACAGTATGTGAAGGTAAACTGGCACAGATAAGCATCCTCTTAGGAACAAAAACAGAAGTTGCTGGAAAAGCTCAGTAGGGCTGACAGCATCTGTGAAGGAAAAAAAAAATCACAGTTAACATTTTGGGTACAGTGACCCTTCCTCAGAACTGATGGTGTCTGGGAAAATGTCAGTTTATATGTAGAAACTAGGGGGGGGAGGTTGAGGTAGGGAGTAAATGGTAGTATAGAGCCTAACGAGAGAGAAGAACAGTTGGACAGACAAAGAGTTGATAACGATCAGGCCAGGAGGGTGAATAGTTGTTAATGGGGACTGTTAGTGGCTAACAACAGGGGGCGTATAATGGCAGGCTATGTGGTAACAAGGCTGATGTTTGGGGTAGGGGGCTAGGGCACAGGAGAGTTTAGGCATTCTCTTAGACTGGGAGTGTCGGTCAGGGAGTCTGTCTAAGGAATATTGTCAGAATAGCTGCAATCTGTACCTCACCCATATTATACTCAATCAGAAAGTGAACATTTCCACAGCTCAGTGACAAAATGAAGGTGTCATGTTCAATTAGATGATACAATCAATTGCAATGTCAGAGTCTTTAGGAAAGGTTGGAACTAACTGTGTTTCGAATTTTGATTCATTACAGAGGCAGACATAAAATTAATTAAATTTAACTGAGAGTTTATAAACACATATTGTTGACGTGATACATAAATATTTACAGCATTACTAAACATTCAGAGAGGCTTAACCATAGTAACAATTTCTAGCTTACTTATGCGTGAATTGCTTATGTTATATCCACACAACAGTTCATATAATTCGCGCTGACAATCATCTTTACCATGCTCTCTAAAAGATCTGACGCCTTCTCTTTCTAATCATGCAAAGTTTGTTCTTTTTCTCTCTACTTCCAACGTGAATTTGCCAGATATAAATAAATCTATTGAGCTATATAAGATGCTAAAGGGAATTAATAAAATAGACATGGAGAGGATGTTTCCCTTTGTCAGGTAATTGAGAATGAGAGGTCAGAGGTTTAGACTAAGGGCCTGGTAAATTTAAAACAGAGGTGGGGAAAATGAGTTCTCTCAAAATTCGTAAAATCTGTGGAATTCACTTCCCGTGGAAGCGGTGGACATTGGAGAAATTTAAGGAGGAAATTTTTAATTACTAGTGGGTTGAAGGGTTATGGACATTGGGCAGGAAAGTGGAGTTGAGGCAGAGATGAGATTACCCACGGTCGTATTGAATGGTAGAGCTAGCTCGAGGGGCTGAATGGCCTACTCCTGCTCCTAGATCGTTTGTTCTAATGCTGTTATGCAGGTAGATGCTAAGTAAGTGCATGCTAAGCAAGCAAGCAAGCAATGCTGAGATGCAGCCTGGTCCAATCCTCAGTTTGGGCACCTGTCCCCTACACATAAGCAGTCTTTCAAATCTAGTTTATGGTGTACCCTGAAATGTGGGCTTGTGTTTCCCAAGCAGCCTGCAAGTGGGTCGGCGGGGTGCTATACAATGTCATATCCCAGTGTTCATAGACGAGGTGTGTATGTAGTTGGCACCCTGGATTGTGACCTGAGATGCTGTTTAGTGTTGAGTTTGCAGATTGTTTGCAGCTGAAGTCACCAGGTACCCACTTGGACATACAGCTTGGGAATTCTCCACATGGAGTTTGTTCGAAGTGTTTGGTAAGCTAGGAAGCTGAATGTAATAATGCAAATTGTGCTAATAAGCAGGCAATTAACAAGCAATGGAACTGGAGGAACACAGCAGGCCAGGCAGTATCAGAGGAGACGTTTCAGGTCTGGACCCTTCTTCAGAAATGGGGGAGTGGGAGGGGAAGGGGGCTCTGAAATAAATAGAGGGGGGGGGCGGTGATAGAGGGTGGATAGAGGAGCAGATAGGTGGAGAGAAGACAGACAAGTCAAGGAGACAGGGATGAAGCCAGTAAAGGTGAGTGTAGGTAGGAAGTGGGGGTGGGAGTTG
>NC_063347.1:11650985-11667454 GCF_021869965.1 Rhincodon typus
GGAGTTGGTGAGTGAGGTGGGAGGAGCAGATAGGTGGGAGAGAAGACGGACAGATCAAGGAGGTGGGGACGAGGTGGGGCCTGGTCTTGGGATGCGGTCGGGGGTGGGGAGATTTTGAAGCTCGTAAAGTCCACATTGAGACCACTGGGTTGTAGGGTTCCAAGGCGGAATATGAGGTGCTGTTCCTCCAGTTTCCGGGTGGCTTCGTCGTGACACTGGAGGAGGCCCAGGATGGACATGTCGTCCACTCCCTTACTAATTCACAGGATGTGGCACTGAGGCTAAGTATTCATTGCCCATCCCTAATTGCCCAGAGGGCAGCTAAGAGTCATCCACATTGCTGTAGGTCTTGAGTCACATGTAGGCAAGACCAGGGTAAGGATGGCAGTTTCCTTCCCTAAAGGATATTTGTGAACCAGACAGATTTTTCCTGACAATTGACGACAGTTATATTGTCATTATTAGGCTCTTAATTACAGATTTTTATAAAAATTGGATTGAAGTTCCATCATATATAAATGATTTGAATGAGAATCGAGGAGACATGGTTAGTAATTTTGCAGATGACACCAAAATTGACGGTGTAGTAGACAGTGCAGAAGGTTATCCAAGATTACAAAGAAAGCTTGATCAATTGGGTCAATGAGCTGAGGGTTGGCCGATGGAGTTTAATTTGCATAAATCTGAGGTATTGCATTTTGGTAAAACAAATAAGGGCAAGACTTATACAATTCATGGCAGGGTCCTGGGTATTGTTGTAGAACAGAGTGTCCTCGGGGTCCAGGTACATAATTCTTTGAAAGTTGCGCCACATGTAGACAGGGTGGTTAAGAAGGCATTCAGCATGCATGCCTTCATTGCTCTGACCATTGTGTATAAGAGTTGGGTCGTCATTTTGAGATTGTACAGGACATTGGTGAGGCCTATTCTGAAGTACTGTGTACAGTTCTGGTCATCCTGTTATAGGAAGAATATTAATAAATTAGAGCGGTTGCAGAATAGATTTACCCAGGATGTTGCCAGAATGGAGGATTTGAGGTATAAAAATAGGCTGGGGCTCTTTCGTATTGCTGGGTTTCTCCCTACCCCTATCTCTCACCACTCTTCACCATCCATCAAGTATCAAACGTTGGCAGCAACAATCATCTGATTTGACCTAAAAATATAACTTACTGATTGTGTGCCATTCTGAAAAATAAACACAGCTCAGCATCTTAAAATGGGTTTTCAACAAATGTCACTCTTGGCAATCAAAAATGACATATCCTCTTCCTTAATATGTTGCTGTCTCTTTGCCTGTCAGATAGATTGATTTGTTACTGTCAACTGGTTCATTCAGGTACCCAATGCATGATTCAGGCAATCAATTATGGTTGAAAGTTCACAATCATTTGGCTGAAATATCCTCCTTGAAATGTGTTGAGCTTGAGGTGCAGAGTTAACCCTTTCACAACATCATCGATAGTAACCGTTTTTTGAACAAAGGAGACATTTACAGACATTATTCTGGAACAGAAACAGATAGGGGGAGCCCAAATGGCCTCACAGTGTTGCTCAGCTTCAAATGTTTTCAACTTTTATGATTGATGTAGGCCAGCCAGCATTTATTTCCCTCCTCGATTGTTGCTAACAAAGGATGGAGGATTGCTGAAGTCTTTGTGCTGCGGTTAAACCAACGGTTGGGGATTGGTCAGTTCAGTCATGTCGACAGCTAGTTAGTGATGCAAACTGGGCAGGTATCTCCTGAACAAAAACAAAGTTGCTGGAAAAGCTCAGTAGGTCTGGCAGCATCTGTGAAGGAGAAAACAGAGTTAATGTTTCGGGTCCGGTGACCATTCCTCAGAACTGATGATGGCTGGGAAAACGTCAGTTTATATGCAGAAAATAGGAAGGTGGGTGGGGTATGGAGTAAACGATAGGATAGAGCCCAAAGAGAGAGAAAGACAGTTGGACAGACAAAGGAGTTGCTAATGATCAGGCTGGGAGGGTGAATAGTTGTTAATGGGGACTGTTAGTGACTAACAACAGGGGGTGTGCAGTGGCAGGCCACGTGGTAACAAGGCCTGGTGTGTGGGGTGGGGGGCTGGGACATGGGAGAGTTTAGGCCCTAAAATTATTGAACTCAATATTGAGTCCAGAGGGCTGTAGGATCCCCAAGCGGAAAATGACATGTTGTTCCTCCAGCTTGCGTTGGGCTTCTCTGGAACACTGTAGCAAGCCGGAGACAGAGATGTTGGCCAGAGAGCAAGATGGTGCATTGAAGTGGCAGGCAACAGGTAGTTCAGGGTCTTTTTTGCGAGCAGAACGTAGATGTTCTGCGAAACGGTCGCCAAGTCTACGCTTCGTTTCCCCAATGTAAAGGAGACCACATTGTGAGTAGCGAATGCAGTAGACTAGATTCTGGGAAGTGCAGGTGAAATGTTGCTTCACCTGGAAGGTATGTTTGGGCCCTTGGATACTGGGGATGGAGGAGGTAAATGCGCAGGTGTTGCACCTTCGCCAGTTACAGGAGAAGGTGCCTTAGGGCTGTGGGGAGGTGTTGGGGGTGAAGGAAGTGTGGACCAGGGTGTCCTGGCGGGAACGGTCCCTGTGGAAAGCGGACAAGGGAGGGGAGGGGAATATGTGTCTGGTGGTGGCATCTTGCTGGAGGTGGCGGAAATGGCGTCGAATGATCTTCTGGATGTGGATGCTGGTGGGATGGTAGGTGAAGATAAGGAGAACCCAATCGCTGTTGCGGGAGGGAAGAGAAGGTGTGAGGGCAGAAGTGCGAGAGATGGGTCGGACCCGATTGAGGGCCCTGTTGACAACAGAGCTGGGGAATCCTCAGTTGAGGAAGAATGTGGACATTTTGGAGGCTCCCTTGTCGAAGTTGGGCTCATCTGAACATATGCGACAGAGATGGAGGAACTGAGAGAATGGGATGGAGTCTTTACAGGAAGTGGGATAGAGGGAACCCACCAGCATCCACATCCAGAAGATCATCAGATGCCATTTCCATCATTTCCAGCGAAATGCCACCACCAGACACGTATTTCCCTCCCCTCCCTTGTCCGCCTTCCGCAGGGACCTTTCCCTCCGGGACACCCTGATCCATACCTCCTTCACCCCCAACACCACCCCACAGCCCTACGGCACCTTCTCCTGTAACCGACGAAGGTGCAACACCTGCCCATTTACCACCTCCCTCCCCAGTATCCAAGGGCCCAAACATACCTTCCAGGTGAAGCAACACTTCACCTGCACTTCCCAGAATCTAGTCTACTGCATTCGCTACTCACAATGTGGTCTCCTCTACATTGGGGAAATGAAGTGTAGACTTGGTGACCGTTTCGCAGAACATTTACGTTCTGCTCGCAAAAAAGACCCTGAACTACCTGTTGCCTGCCACTTCAATGCACCACCCTGCTCCCTGGCCAACATCTCTGTCTCTGGCTTGCTGCAGTGTTCCAGAGAAGCCCAGCGCAAGCTGGAGGAACAACACCTCATTTTCCGCTTGGGGACCCTACAGCCCTCTGGACTCAATATTGAGTTCAATAATTTTAGGGCCTAAACTCTCCCATGTCCCAGCCCCCCACCCCACACACCAGGCCTTGTTACCACGTGGCCTGCCACTGCACACCCCCTGTTGTTAGTCACTGACAGTCCCCATTAACAACTATTCACCCTCCCAACCTGATCGTTGGCAACTCCTTTGTCTGTCCAACTGTCTTTCTCTCTCTTTGGGCTCTATCCTATCGTTTACTCCCTACCCCACCCACCTTCCTATTTTCTGCATATAAACTGACATTTTCCTAGTCACCATCAGTTCTGAGGAAGGGTGACTGGATCCGAAACGTTAACTCTGTTTTCTCCTTCATAGATGCTGCCAGACCTGCTGAGATTTTTCAGCAACTTCGTTTTTGTTCATGAGTTACAATATATTCTGTTGGATGTTGACATTCTTGCTAGTCCGACTGAGCTTGGAAAATGCCACTTGCATATTGCAATTGCATAGCCACACTCAGGACATATCCTGATCAGAGGGACTCTAGGTCAGTCCACAGTAAAACCCCAAAACAAAGCCAAGGCCTCAACCAAACGGTTGGAATCTTCTTCCGCATCCAGGCCGGCAAGCCATTGTAGTTGCGGCTGAGATGCAGACTTGAGACAGCACAAGAGTGCCACTAGTCCTACACTGAGTAAGAAAACTCATAGGCTGGTTTCCAGGAGAGTGCACATGATGGAATGTCCACTTACATTTGGTTTGGAACAGTTAAGTTGCTTAGCAACATCCAAATCAGAACCAATCAAAATAAATCCTTTATTCATTTACAGGATGAGGGTGTCAATGGCTAGGCAGCATTTCTTGCCTATCCCTAATTGCAATTAAGAGTCAACCATATTTCTGTGGGTCTGGACTCACATGTAGTTGAAACCAGGTAAGGATGGCAGCTTCCTTCTCTAAAGGACATTAGTGAACAAGATGGGCTTGTCCCCAACAATCAACAATGGATTCACAGTCATCATTTGATTCTTAATTCCAGATATTTATTGAATTTAAATTCCACCATCTGCCGTGGTGGGATTCAAACCCAGGTCCCCCGAACTTTATCTGGGTCAACAGTCCAGCGATAAGACCACTTGGCCATCGCCACATGTGGTTAAATAGCCACCCGGTTCTACTAGGGATCAATACCAGTGCGGCTGTATTGGTAACTGCAGAACCAGGTTTTAACAAATTTGCTCTGGACTCCAACCCTTAAGTTTGTGTAAGACCTCGGCTAGCCTGAAAACCCTCACCAGGGAATGTTTACAGATTAAGGGTACAACTTTGGTTCCGGTCTGATATGAGAAACAACTAGTTCAGTTCCCACTGACTGTAGTAAAAGGCTCAGGTCCAAGCTTGATGGGGTGAAATTGGTTCAGAGAGATTCACCTCAATTGGCTGACCATTTTTCTACTAAAAAAAAGGCTACCTGAGTGAAGTCTTAATTAAATAAGCAGAAGTTTATCAGGGAGGTCTAGGGGACTATCAAAGGAGCCACAGCTGCCTTTCATGTTGACCAGGAAGCAATTCCATGATTCTGCTAGGCCTGCCCAGTGCCATTTGCCTTACAGGCAAAAGTAAAAACAGAAATCCGAAGTCTGGGAAGCAAAGGAATCATCAAACCTGTCCAGTTTGCAGAATGGGCAGCGCCAATCGTACCAATTGTGAAGCCTAATAGGTCAGTGTGCCTTTGTGGGGATTTCAAACAGACTGTAAACTGCCTTTCACAGCTGGATAAATACCCAATCCCTCACATAGAGGATTTACACACGCGGCTGGCAGGGGCAGCTGTCCTTCACAAAGCTGGATATGAGCCATGCATACTTGCAATTGCTGTTAGATGAGGATTCCCTGAAGTATGCTACAATTAAAACCCATAAGGTACCAATGTACGAGACTGCCATTTGGGGTATCGTCAGCCTGTGCCATTTTTCAGTGGACGATGGAGAACATTTTACAAGATCTACCCCAGGTCGTCATTTATCCAGCTGACGGGCTAATAACAGGGAAAACCAATAAAGAGCACTTGGAGAACTTAGACGTAGTCCTCAGACGTTTCTTCCAGGCGGATGTAAATTTGTAATAATAACAAATCACAAACCCTTGCTAAGCTAATTAAAGAAGGCAAGGCAGTGGGGCCCAAAGATTCAGGCGAATTCAGAGGTGGACTCTAATTCTAAGTGAGTATAATTGCAAGTTAGAACACCGTGCAGGCCAAGCAGCAAATGTGGATGCATTGAGCTGCCTCCCACTGGCAGATACACCATCGGTGGTACAACCACTGGAAGAGTCCCATAATAGTTTTAAATTTTCCAGACACGCTTCCAGTTACAGCTGACAATACCAGACCTTCGACGCGGAAAGATCCGGTCCTGGCAAAACTGAACCAGCTGGTGGTGATGGGGAAAACCAAAGGGGTGTCACAACCAGAACTGAAATCTTTTTGGACCCACAGAGAACAGATCATAGTAGCGGACGGCATATTATTATGGGGAGCAAGAGTGATTGCCCCGAGCAAAGGTCACCAAAGTTTTGTGGAGTTATTTCAATAATGACTTCAGCTTTACAACCACAATGCATCTGCAATGGCCTGGTGCAGCAGGTTGGCTCACCAAACTATGTCTCCTCCAATTACACAGTTATGGATCTGGGCTCACTGACAAAGTGAAGACAGCAGGTTTCCTTCTTGCTATCATCAATGATAATAATGTGTTATTTCAGATTTGTTAATTATTTGAATCTAAATTCCCCCAGCTCCTGTGGTGGGATTTGAACTCAAGTATCTGGATCAAATATTAGTTCATGCTAATGATGTGTAATTTTCCAACCTTCATTAGATTCTGAAGGGGTTCCATTAGACTGGAAATTGGCAGATATACCCTTTCTATTGAAGAAGAGAGAGAGGCAGAAAACAGGAAACAATATGCCAGTTTGTTTGACGTCTCTGATGGGGATGGTTTTAGAACCAATCATTAAAGAGGTTATAACTGTGTACTTAGACAGGGTCAAAGGGCTAAAACTTGTGTATGTTTAACTAAGTGTCAGTTACATCAAGTTTCATGGAGGGCTTCTCTCTGTGAGGCCTGGGAGATTCACTCGCCATACCTTACCAATTCGCCTTATTAACAAACTGCCCAGCTTCTATAGCACCTTCTCTCAGCCAATTCTAACCCCATCTCACCACTCACTGTACCCAAAACAACTTTCCAGTGCTGGGATATCCCAGAATATACTGGCACCAGCGCCATCTTTAAAAGCCCATTGTGGCCCCTGATAAGCACGGTCAGTGCACCTAGGTCTGTGCAGTCTCAGCAGTCTGGAGGGATGCCCAGTAATGAAGGAAAGAGATCGATGACTTTTTCCACTCAGCCAGCGTAAGTGCTACCATCTTCTCTCCAATATCTCACACTCATTGTATCTCTGCTCCTATACCCACCTCCCACTAAAGCTATATGCTGTATGTCTCTCATTATAACCCACAACATTTCCCTCAAATTAGTTTCATCCAAACTGCCCTCTGATACAACTAAACCCGCACACCCTCTGCAGTGCCTACTCATTCACTTAGAACATATTACCCCCTCAAACCCACACCTAAAATGCCAGTGGCATGACCCATGTTCATCTCCAATAATTCCAGGAGGAAAACAACACATAACTGAACAAAAAATGTCAAGTTGGGTGGTGGCCTGCCCAAACCTCATTTGGAGAAGATCCTGGCTTGAACTCCTCTGAGCAGCTGATGCCCAAGCCCCTGGACTGGTGTTGGAGATTGCCCTTGACTTAGTCAGCTGGGAGCACCTGAGAAAAGGGTCTCGACTGGACTGAGGCCCGCTGACAAACATGATAAGCTTTGTGGTTTTCTCTCTACATTGAACAGCAAGACAATACTGCAGTACTGTGGGCCTGGTATCTCTAGCTGATAACCAAGGCGCAAAAAGTCAAGGCACGGCAGGGATGCTGTGATTAACCAGATAGGGTCAGAGCAAATGAATGCCAGGACAGTCAGAAAAGAGCTGCAGATGCAGCCTTGTACCAGTCCATGAGCTGGGTATGTGTCCCTGAGCACACAGTGTCTTTGCTGCAGTGTTACAATGAGAGTTGACAGTGCAGCCTGATGGACAGCATTAAATTGCAGAAATGCGCTACAAGTGGATCAGAGATGAGCCATGATGATTCTCAGTGGCTGGCACATGTCGGGGGTCAATGACTGTGGATGTGAAATGCGTGAGGCTCATATCTTTGGAAAATGTCCTGGGGTGTCGGTGCCCCATGCCCAACATGGCCATCTTTTGGAACAAGCAGTGAGCCGAACCCACCAGGCGTCCACGCTGACTTTCATGTCAAGAGCTCACCACGTCTGCTTAACTCATGATAGGATAGAAAGCTGCATGTTAATGATGTGAGATGTGTGTGTAATAAAGTTGTTAACAAGCAATAAACCCCCCTTAATAAGGAATATTCCACTGCCTCACGAGAATCTCTCCTCGATGCCCAGAGCTTATTTAAAAGATGGTGTGAGATGATCTCAACATTCAAATAGGGACTCACTAGGCTTCCCGTGCAGTACTGTCACATTCATAGTCATAATCCATGTCATTCAGGCCCTTTAAGATTTCACCCAAGCTAATCAGAAATGTTAATATGGTTTTGTGAAGGGAACTTTTTGTTCAACAAACTTATTACAAATCTTTGAAGGAATAATATGGCAAGAAGGTTATAGCAGGTGAAGACCTAGAAACTATCATTATCACTAAGGAGACAGTGCTGGGCAAGCTAATGGGGCTAAAGGTAGACAAGTCTCCTGGCCCTGATGAAATGCATCCCCGGGTACTAAAGGAGGTGATGGGGGAAATAGCAAATGCACTAGCAGTTTTTTACCAAAATTCACTGGACTCTGGGGTGGTTCCCGTAGATTTGAAAACAGCCAATGTGATGCCACTGTTTAAAAAAGGAAGTAGACAAAAAGCAGGTAACTATAGGCCAATTAGCTTAACTTTGGTAGTGGGGAAAATGCTTGAATCTATCATTAAGGAAGAAATAGCAAGACATCTGGATATAAATATTCCCATTGGGAACACCCAGCATGGGTTCATGAAGGGTAGGTCATGTTTAACTAATTTGGTGGAATTCTTTGAGGACATTACTTGCATGGTGGACAATGGGGAACCTGTGGATGTGATGTATCTGGATTTCCAGAAGGCATTTGACAAGGTGCCACACCAAAGGCTGCTACATAAGATAAAGTTGCATGGTATTACAGGTAATGTATTGGCATGGATAGAGGATTGGTTGACCAGTAGAAAGCAAAGAGTAGGGGTAAATGGGTGTTTTTCTGGTTGGCGGTCAGTGGCTAGTGGTATGCCTCAGGGAGCAGTGTTAGGACCGCAATTGTTTACAATTTACATAGATGATTTGGAGTTGGGGACTAAGTGTGGTGTGTCAAAATTTGTAGATGACACTAAGCTGAGTGGTAGAGCAAAGTGTGCAGAAGACACTGAAAGTCTGCAGAGGGATTTAGATAGTCTATGTGAGTGGGCAAAGGTCTGGCAGATGGAGTACAATGTTGATAAGTGTGAGGTCATCCATTTTGGTAGCAATAACAGCAAAATGGACTGTGTTTTAAATAGTAAAAAATTGCAGCATGCTGCTGTGCAGAGGGACTTGGGTGACCTTGTGAATGAATCACTAAAAGTAGGATTGCAGGTGCGGCAGGTTATTAAAAAGGCAAATGGAATTTTGTCTGCCATTACTCGAGGGATGGAGTTTAAAAACAGGGAGGCTATGCTGCAGCTGTACAGGGTCCTGGTGAGGCCACACCTGGAGTACTGTGTGCAGTTTTGGTCTCCTTACTTGAGAAGAGATATACTAGCACTGGAGGGGGTGCAGAGGAGATTCACTCGGTTGATTCCAGAGTTGAGAGGGTTGGATTATGAGGAGAGACTGAGTAGGCTGGGATTATACTCATTGGAATTCAGAAGAATGAGGGGAGATCTTATAGAAACATATAAGATTATGAAGGGAATAGATAAGGTGGAGGCAAGGAGGTAGTTTCCGCCAGCAGGTGAAACTAGGACTAGAGGGCATAGCCTCAAACTAAAGGGAAGCAGATGTAGGACTGAGGTCAGGAGGAACTTCTTCACCCAAAGGGTTGTGAATCTGTGGAATTCCCTGCCCAGTGAAGCAGTTGAAGCTACCTCGCTGAATGTTTTTAAGGCAAGGCTAGATAAATTTTTGAACAGTAAAGGAATTAAGGGTTATGGTGAACGGGCGGGTAAATGGAGCTGAGTCTCAAAAAGATCAGCCATGATCTTATTAAATGGGGGGGCAGGCTCGAGGGGCCGGATGGCCTACTCCTGCTCCTAGTTCTTACGTTCTTATGTTCTAATATGCGCTGTGCGAACATACTCCATTGAGGCTGGTGTCCCATCACCAAGTCACCCTCCATTTACACATGGAGAGTCCTTGACACTGATCCAGTGCCCTCAGAGCCAGCTCTCAGAGTGAACAGGATGTCTGACATTCCTGTTTATATCTGTCTGCCAGGACTCCCTGACTGGACCAGGTTCACAGCCCCAGTCAGGGAATTCATATGCTAGGAGATCCATCTTGCAGACCTTGTTACCATCACTACACTGTTGATAAAGGGGAGACTGTTGATGTCCTCTATCTGGATTTCCTGAAGGAATTCGATAATGTTCCACGTTAAAAAGTTACTGCAAAATAAGAGCTCACGAAATAGCATGCAACGTACTACAGGGGAGAGAAAACTGGCAAAAAATTCTGTATGCAAAATTAGGTCTTTTAAAGATCAGCAAGATGCGACAAATTTAGTCTCCCAGGTATCTCTGGTTGGTTTTCAAATATTTATAATATACATCAATGACTTAGATGAGGAGATCAAAGGAATGATGGTGAAATTTGCAGGTTATGTAATGTTCAGTAGCAAGGTGTGCTGTGAAGGTGATACAATAAGGACGCAGACTGAGATGGACTGGTTAAGTGAATGAGCAAAAATCTGGCAGATGGAGTATGAGGTGGGAAATCAGGAACTTTTTCACTTTTTTTCAGGAAGAATATAAAGCAGAGTGTTAATTAAACAGAGAATGTAGAATTCTGAGGTGCAGGGGGATTTAGGTGTTCGAGTGCATGAATCTCAATAAGGTTAATGGGAAGGTACAACACATAACAAGGTAGGCTAATGGAATATTGTCATTATTACAAGAGGATTTGAATAGAAAAGCAAATATTTTATGCTTCAGCTATAGAGGACATTGGTGAGACTATGTCTTGACTACTGTGTGCAGTTATATTTGAGGTGGGTCAGAGAAGGCTTGCTAGATTGATGCCTAGAATGTGTGGGTTGTCTTAAGAGCACAAAAAAGAGTGGACAGGGGCTGGCTTGTTTTCATTGGAATTCCAAATGATGAGGGATGATTTCATTGATGTTAATATTGCCCTGAATTGACCTGACAAAGTGGACATGGAGAGGATATTTACTTTTGTGGATCAATTGGGAACTGGGAGACACCGTCCTAATGTCAGGGTTTACCTGTTATGAACAAGAGATGGGGGTAATATCCTCCCCTCAGAGGGTTGCACGGTTTTGGAACTCTCTGCCTTAAAATGTGGTGGAGGTAGGGTCATTGAATCTCCTTAATGCAGAGGCAGATAGATTTTTATTACACAAGGGAATCAAAGATTATCAGAGGTAAATGGTAATGTGCAGTTCAGAACTGAAGCAGATCAGCGATGGTCTTGTTGAATAGCAGAACAAAGGTCGAACAGCCTACTTCTGCTCCGAATTTGTACAGATGTGTGTGCCTGAGGGTTGTGAATTACCTCCAGATAATTAACATTACCCTTATGCCATAGTCCCCACCATTCATCTCCTGATATGCTGGGTGGGGCTGAGGTGCTGTATTCGTTAACTCATTTGGCTGGGCAGCTCTTTTGCAATCCAGAGTGAAGCCAACAGTCTGCGTTCAATTCCCATAACCAACTGAGGTTACCAATGAAGGTCCTGCCTTCTCAGTCTCACCCCTGACCTGAGGTGTGGTGACCCTCAGGTTAAACTCACAACCAGTCATCTCTGTCTAATGAGAGAGGGAGAGAGCAGCCTCTGGGACTATGGTGACTATTGCAATTTCGGGAAAACAATTGACACTTCTCTTCTGATGGCCAACATTCCATCTAAGCTGAGCACACAGCCGCTGATGTTCCATCAGCACGCCAATTCTAATTCGGGAAATATCCTCCTCAGGGTCCTGTACAACGTCTAAGAGAGTCAGAACGCTGGTGATAGCAGGTCTCTAGATCAATAAATTTGTGGATCAAGGTTGTAAGATCTTGCACACTTGGAGGCAGCTTCAACACTTGGAGGTTTTGGAGTACTTTCCCTCCTTATTTACTCATGGGTGGGATGTGGGCTTCACTGGAACGACCAGCATTTATTCCCTATCTGTAAAATTTCTTTACTGAATGGAGTGCTGGGCCATTTCAGAGACTGTTAAGAGTCAACAATGTTAGTGACTCTAGAGACAAATATAGGCCCAAATGGGCAAGGATGTCAAATTCCCTCCCTGGAGGAACTTCGGTGAACGAGGTAAGTTTTTAAGATAATCCACTAATTACATGGTCAGCATTGCCTTTATTTTCTTAACTCCAGATTTTTCTTTTAATAGATAGTTTAATTCTCCGGCAGCTCCGATGGGATCTGAACATTTGTTCCATAATTGAATTTCCAGAAGGAGAATCACTCTGTTTCTGTGCCTGCAGATTCTAGATCCTTCTGGCACCATGGACATCCTGAAACTTGGTTCACGCCTGGGACTGCCCCAGAAAGTGAACTACTCAGTGATCCAAATTGTCTATATTAGCTTCCAGCCGGGCAACATCTCAATTTCAGTACTCACGTTATCATTTCCAAACCCCTCTCTCTGACTTCATTACTTCTTATTTCTGTTAGTTCTTCCATCCCCACAACCATTTGAGGCCATCCCATTCTGACCTCTTCCAGGTCCTCATCACTGTCAGCGGCCATAATTTGCACTTAAGCCCTGGAATTACCTTCCTAGGTCTGTCTGCCTTTAAGTTACTCCTTGTAACCTACTTCCTTGAGCAAGATTATGATAACAGAAATCTGTTGAGGCCAGTTTGTTAGATATATTCAAGAGCAAGCTGGACATGGCTTTTGCGGCTAAAGGATTATGGACAGAAAGCAGGAGTGAGATACTGAAATGGCATGATCAGCCATGATCATATTGAATGGTGGTGCAGATTCGAAGGGCCGAATGGCCTATTCCTGGACCTATTTTCCATGTTTCTATGATCACCTGGCTTAGGGCTTAGTGTCAAATATGAATTTAAAATGGGCCAGATTTTGCAGAGAGAATGACAGGTAAACTATCAGTGTTTTCCATCAATGCAATAGTGAAATTGACTTCAGCTTCTGGTATTCCCACGTGGGCAATTAATCAGTGGCTGTGGTTTTCATAGTCTCCCCATCTTTCCATCTGCTGGGTGTGTTGAAGTCCCTACACATGAGAAACTTAGAAATCACTTAAAAATATCCGGAAAAAAAAACTTATTTTGATGTGAGCCTCCAACATTCCACACAATTGTAAAATGCATGAAAATGTCAGCCTTGTTAGATGAGATGTAATTGGGAATTCAATGGTGTACTAAGGCATAAATAATTCTGAACAACTCCTCTGGCTTTGAAAACCGCGTATAGTATTTATGGAAAATCAAAGCTTTCCATTATAATATTAGATGCCTACAGATTTTGGAAAAATAAATGTTGATTATGGTATTTCTTCTTTCATCTTAACCCTATCTGCATGCAAGAAATCTTTATTTCACTCACTGTAAAATGATTAGAAATAATGCATAATCAGTGTCATAGAGTCATAGTATCATAGAGCTGGACAGCATGGAAACAGACCCTTTGGTCCAACTTGTCCATGCTGACCAGATATCCTAAATTAATCTAGTCCCATTTGCCAGCATTTGGCCCATATCCCTCTAAACCCTTCCAGATGCTTTATAAATATTGTATTTGTACACACCTCCACCACTTCCCTTGGCAGCTTATTCCACACACACACCACCCTCTGCGTGAAAAATTTGCCCCTTAGGTCCTTTTTAAATCTTTCCCCTTTCACCTTAAACCTATGCCCTCTAGTTTTGGAATCCCTTACTCTGGGAGAAAGACCTTGACTATTCACCCTATCCATGCCCCTCATGATTTTATAAACTACAATGTGTTTACCCCTCCGCCTCCAACCCTCCAGGGAAAAACATACCAGCTTATTCAGTCTCTCCCTATAGCTCATAACCTCCGATCCTGACAATATCCTTGTACACCTTTTTAGTGCTTTTATTTCCTGATTTGTTGTCTATGAGAAAACCTCAATATGATTGGCTGAGAGTATGCATGCTGGTGTTAATGTTGGAAAAGGGGGAAACTACGCCACAGGGATCACCAGATCGTGGGGTGGGAGGGGGAGTGCAGTTTTACCTGAGCTCAGTGGTAAACACCAGCACTTCACCAGTGACTGCACCAGTCTGAATCTTCACTGCTGTGAATATTTTACTCCGTAAATAAGCCCCATATAAATGAAACTGGTCCTGCCTTAGTTAAGTTGAGGAGATAGTGGAGTTGTGGTATTGTCACTGCACCAGCAATCCTAGGGGCCCAGGTCAAAATGTTGCCCAAAGAGAGAAAACAGTAATACCTGGAAATGAATGTATCGGTCATACTGGTACTCTATATTGAAGTATACAAGACAGGTCAGACCATTATGTGGCTTCGCCGGTTTAGATTTTTAATTCTTTCTGGGTGGGTTGTCAGTTCAAATCTCACCATTGCTACTGATAAAAGGTTAAATTCAATGAATGAAATCTGGAAAAGAAATAAATGATTAAATAAAGCTGGTCTCAGGAACAGTACCCATGAAACTATCATCAATTGATGTAAAAGCCCAACTGGTCCATTAATGTCTTTTAGGGAAGGAAATCTGTCATCCTTATGTGGTCTGGCCTACAGGTAACTCCAGGCCCATGGCAATGTAGTTAACTCTTAAATGCCCTCTGAAATGGCCCATCAAGCCACTCAGTTCATGGGTAATTAGAGATGGGCAACAAATGCTGGCCTTGCCAGTGATGCCCACATCCCATTGAAGAATAAGGCTTCAAAGAAAATTCTGTTCATTCGTTGATGGGAAAGGGAGATATGAAGCTGAATGTCCTTCTGATTTTTGACCAGGGGTTGGAGGCCAGTTGTGGAGGAAGCAGGGAAAAAGAAAAAGTTAAAAGATGTAAAGACGTTGAATTTTACACATTAATTCCACCTTATGATACTCAACAGCTAAGTCAAATTATTTCATTGATAAATTCTCAGAAATGATGTTCAGAGCAATTTTTGCCATGTCAAGCAATTTGTAATCATGCAGTGTTTGCTGTCTTTGGTGCTTTTTATTTACAATTGTAATATTCCAGCAATAAACTACAATACACACAGTCAGTGTCATACGCAGTAAGATTCATTGCAGTGTGTTACAAGGGCCAGTCAGCATTTGCAAAGATCAGCATTCACGTTTACACCACTAAGCTCAAACCTTTTCAGCCTGAGATCTAACAGAAGACAGAATGTGGCAGTCAAATAAAATATGTAATATCCAATTGGCCCCTGCGTTTGTAACGTACCAGAACTGCAAGCACCAGGCTCACCTTCCATTAAAATATTCCAAATGTCAAATGTAACATTCACCTTAAAGATGTGCTGTCTGTACCTTTGGATCCAGTATTAACAGATATGGGAGTCTTCTCTTTAAACAACGTCTGGCTGCCAGTCACTTTATTAGACTCACAATATCAATAATCCTACTGAACAACATAAAACAAAGCAGCCTACTGGTTTGACACCATGTCCACAAGCATCAAATCCCTCCGCCACCGATGCTCAGCAGCGGCAGTGTGCGCAATGTACACAGTACACTGCAGAAATTCACCAAAGATCCTTAGATTGCTCCTTCCGAACCCTTGACCACTTCCATCTAGAAGGACACCACCTACAGGTTCCCCTCCAAGCCGCTCACCATCCTGACTTCGAAATATATCACTGTCCCTTCACTGTCGCTGGGTAAAAATCCTGGAATTTTCTCCCTAAGGGCATTGTGGGTCCACGCACAGCATGTGGACTGGTTCAAGAAAGCAGCTCCCCATCGCTTTCTCAAGGACAGTTAGGGATGGGCAAGAAATGTTGGGCAGAGCCAGTGGTGCCCATGTCCCATGAGTGAATATAAAAAAAGTATTGTCTTTAAATGAGTAAAATGCATATTGCCAAAAAAATGACATTTTTACTTAAAGATTATCTTCTTGTTCTCATAACCACAATTCACAAAAAAATGGGGAAGCCATCATTTATATTTTGTGACAGGCGAGTGTTATTGTTTGGCAGCAGTTCACCTGAGCAGGATGATGAACTGGATTTTTTGCGGCTGTCCTGAAATTTGCCCTCCTATCCCATATCCTGAGTGTGGGCTTTTCAGGAGGCTATAGGATAGCGCGGGCAGAGTCCAACTCTCTCTGGGGTACAGGCCTTCTTCTGGCCACTAGTCTGGCCAGTGGTGGCGCTAAGGACCTGGGTGGAACCAAGTCCGACGTCGGCCTTTTTTGTCCGAGGCTGTGGGACAGCGTGTCTGGCACAAGCTCACAGAAGTTTCTCGCTGGCCTGAGAGAGTGGAGAGGGCAGTTGGAGGTTCTGGATGGGCCTGAGGCATCAGGGTTCTGGGAAGGGAAAGGTGAGCCTGTGGAGAATCAGAAAGGTTGTGGTTGGGTGTGAAGGGATGGGTGTGAAAGGTGGTAGTTGGGTGTGAAGGGCTGGGTGTAAAAGGTGGTGGTTGGGTGTGAAGGGGTGGGTGTGAGAGGTGGTGGTTGG
>NC_063347.1:11667464-11698330 GCF_021869965.1 Rhincodon typus
GGTTGGGTGTGAAGGGGTGGGTGTGAGAGGTGGTGGTTGGGTGTGAAAGGGTGGGTGTGAAAGGTGGTGGTTGGGTGTGAAGGGGGCACAGGGTGAATCCTGTAAATTGCATCACTGCTGTCTTCAGCAAAGCCCTCCCCCAACACACTCCCACATCCCTTTCCCTCTGGCAAAGTATTCCATGTTTTCTTCATCAAGAACTAGCCAACATACACAGCAGAGTTGTGGATGTGCTCACATTTATAGAGCTGAGGCTGGTCAGAAACATGTTGGAATGATCAGTTCTAGAAATATCAAAGTCCTGATTGAGTGTTTCAAGCGGCAGATGATCCAGCACAGGAGGTGGAAACAATTGATCTTAGCGATAGAGTGGCAAAATGTTTGTGGTTTCCTCTTGGGGACAAATTTGACAACGTAGGTGAATACAATCTGGTTCAGCTTCAGATGGATGGAGCCCATTGAATCCCTACAGTGCAGGGAGAGGTGATTGAAGTCTATACTGACTCCTCCCCAAAGAGCATCCCACAACCCTGCATGGGGTTTTTAAACCATAGTTAACCAACCTAATCTGCACATCCCCGAACACTTGGGCCAATTAGTAAGCATGGCAAACCCCGCTAACCTGCACATCTTTGGACCATGGGTTGAAATCAGAGTACCCTACAGAAACCCGAGCAGGCACAAGGAGAATATGTAAACTCCATACAGACAGCCTCTCAAGTCTGGAATTGAACCCAAGTCCATGGCACTGTGAGGCAACAGTGCTAACCACAGTGTCACCTAGTGACCCATTGATGTGACGGTTAGGCAACAGAATTTACAACAGGGAGCAAAAGTTTAAGGCTTCACAATATTTCTTCTCATTCAATATTGGATGTCACACTGCATCTCAACCTATGATTGCTAGGTCAAAATCTACATGGGATATAATTCCACAAAGCTTAAGCTTGTAAAACTCACAATTTTCCATTCATTAGATTATTCATGGATAATTAAAAACAAGAAAGACTCATATCTATGCTGCATCTTCTATGACTTTGGGGTATCCTGAAACACTTTGTAACCAATTAGGTCCTTTTAAAGTCTGGTCACTGTTGTGATTTGGAAACACAGCAGCTAAATTGCACACAGCAAGGTCCCAGGGACAGCAATATGTTAATGGCAAAACATTGATGAATATTGATCAGAACTCCAGGGAATTGAAGAGAATATTAAGTTAGTAATCACTTTTAACGGTATAAAGTTTTTCTTAAAGTATTGGCCTTTTTCAATGCAAAAATGAAGTAATGGTCTTTAGTGGGGATCCTACATCAATAACCCATATGTTCAGTTCTCCAGGGTAGAATTTTATGGCCTCTCTCGTGACATTTTTGGAGGAGAGAAGAACATTCAATTAGGCAGGAGGGTGGCATATCCTAAACACTGCCACCTTCCTGTATCTGCCAGAATGAAGTCAGGAGCAAGTAGGTCAGACTTCCTGACCCATTACCAATTAAGATCCATGAATGAGACATTAATGACCTCTTAAGGGCATGATCCCACCACCTAATCTGTGGCAGGGGGCACCTGTCAACTTGTGATCTGCATAACAGGTAGAAACATAGAAACTAGGAACAGGAGTAGACCATTCAGCCCTTCAACCCTGCTCTGCCATTCAATATGATCATGGCTGATCATCCAACTCAATGCCCTATTCCCACTGTTGCCTCATACCCTTTGATCCCTTCTGCTTGAAAAGCCAAATCTAACTCCTTCTTGAAAACATTTAAATATTTGGCTCAACCACCTTCTGTAGAGGAAAATTCCACAGGCTCACCACTCTCTGGGTGAAGAAGATTTATCCTCATCTCAATCCTAAATGGCTTACTTCATATTCCTAAATGTGCCCTCTGGTTCTGGACTTTCAGATTATGGGAAAAATCCTTCCTGCATTTACACTGTCTCGTCCTGTTAAAATCTTACTGTTTTTAATGAGATCCTCCCGTATTCTTGTAAACTCTAGCGAAGGTAGTCCAAACCGTTTCAGTCTCACTTCCTACATCAGGCCTGCCATCCCATGAATCAGTCTGCTAAATCTTTGTTGCACTCCTTCCACAGCCAGAACATCCTTCCTCAGATACGGAGACCAAAACTGCACGCAATACTCCAGGTGTAGTCTCACCAAAGCCCTACACAATAACAGCAAGACATCCCTGGTCCTCTAAACCGTCTTAAATATATGTCCCCAATCACTGACCCCTCCACCAAGAGAAAAAAGTTTCTTCCTGTCTACTCTATGTATGTTCCTCATAATTTTATTAATGTCAATTATTTTGCTTTCTCTCCATGGAAGCCAGCTGACCCGTTGTGGTTTTTCAGCATTTTTTGTTTTTAGTTGGATCTCAATGTCCTGTGCTCTGAAGAAAACAACCCCAGTCTGTGCACTGAACCATTAAGACACAGGCCTCATTAACTCCAGCTCACAACTGCCTCCTCAGTATAATCTAAGATATCCCAAACTGTAAGTGGCAAATTACCATCCTGGAAGAGGCAATGTGAGTCTCCCACCAGCTCTCCAGCCAGAAGTTAAGACCTATAACATCTCCATCAAGTCCTGCTTTCTGACTTTTAAATGCAAACTTTAAATTCGTACTTTCTGCTCATCGATATTTATCATGTGTCCATGTGAGCTACAGAGAATCACAGATCAAATTCAGTGCCGCTGACCTGCTTAATTCTTCAAATTTAACTGTTCTGAGACATTGGGAGAAGATTCTGGCTGAAGCCAAGATTACTCTGAGACCAGTTAATTGCACTTCTGATTGTATCCGATGTTACGTCAATGAATCGCACATCAATAAATTGCACATATAACTTGACCCACCTCCTGAATGACGTCTTTCTGTTGAAACGGAGAAAGGAGACTTTCACTATAGCAACAGAAAATTATTCAACAGGACGGACTTTAAAGGCATTCCATTGCCTTTTATCATTGTAGACATGGAAAAAATTGGCAACAAGAAATATGTGCTTTGAAATATTCTGTCCGTTGCTAGTAAGCCAGCAAAAAAATGACGCAACAAGAATAGCTTAGAACAGTCCAGAGAGCAAGAGATATAAAAACATCCTTGGAAAAACACACAAAAAACTTGCATATGTGTGTGTGTGTGTGTGTGTGTATGTGTATATATATTGTATATAATGCCTTTCATGACCACAGGACTCTCAAAGCACTTTACAGCCTATGAGGTGATGTTGAGTGTTGTCACAGTTGTAATAAAGAATAGTGACTGCAAATCTTAATACAGCGAGCACCCAAAACAGCAATGTAACACTGAGCAGATCATGTGTTTTTATGATGCTCACTGTCAGGACCCCAGGGAGAACTCCCCCATGTTCTCCTTCTAAATAGCACCGTGGGGCCTTTTGACTCCATTTGCGAAGGAAGGCAAAGCCTCAGTTCCATCCAAAGATTGCATTTTTGGCAAAGCAGCCCTCCTTCCCTACTGCATTAAAGTGTCATCCTTGATGTTCTTGTTGACATTCTGGAGTGTGCAGGGTTCCCATCTTTCATCAAGCCCCCACCAGTCGGGAAGCTGGGTACAAATTAGAGTCGTACAGGTCTACAGCACAAAAAAAGGTCCTTCAGCCGATCGAGTCTGCGCTGGTCAAAAACATGCACCGACTATTCTCGCCTGACTTTGGTTGATAAAACACATTTAAAATGTATGGTGGAATGGTAAAAGTGAAGAAAGGTTGATTGATCAGCTAGCTTTGCTTGTCAATGGGAATCAGGGTGACAGACCTGCCACTGAGGGCTGCCACTCTTTCCATTTGGCTCAAGTCAATTCTGCAGGCTGGTGCTATTGTATCATAGAATCCCTACAGTGTGGAAACAGGCCCTTTGACCCAACAAGTCCACACTGACCCTTGGAGCATCCCACCCAGACCCATCCCCCTATAACCCACCTAATCTACACATCCCTGAACACTACGGGTAATTTAGCATGACCAATCCACCCAGCCTACACATCTTTGGACTGGGAGGAAACCGGAGCATCTGGAAGAAACCCACGCAGACACGGGGAGAATGTGCAAACTCCACACAGACAGTCACCCGAGGGTGGAATTGAACCCGGCTTCCTAGCACTGTGAGGCAGCAGTGCTAACCACTGAGCCACCGTGCCACCCCAAAGGGCAACTTGAGTTCCCTGACCGGGAATCAAACCCGGACCGCGACGGTGACAGTGCCGAATCTAACCACTGGAATACCAGGAAAGTGCTCTGAAAGGTTGGCTACTCTTGGTTGAAAGGCTGGATTTCTGGTGGTTTCAGCAGGCTAAATCCAAATGTGTAAGACTCCAAACCTCAACCAAGGCCAGTCTAGGCCTGTGTTTCTTGAATCTAGCAAGTTGCTAGATGTCTTGACCAAACACCCTCTCCAGAGCAATTAAAAACGGACAATAAATGCTGGCCTTGCCAAAAATGTTCACATCTCATGAACAAGCATTAACAAAATCCTCTAGATAGTACACATTGTGGCAATGGGGAGTGTTTTATTTTATAAAACTCAGTATCCAATTCGAATGCCAGGAAACTCAAGGCACCTCAATGATTTACTAAACACTCACGTCAAAAACCATTTGGGCAACAAAACCCAATCTAAAATCCCCCATCCCTGTCTCAAACTTCCAAAGGAAGTTTGGGTGTTAAATCATTACTGCCTGGCAATTAGGGTCATAGAGAGAAAGGACAGAGTGGGCAGTGCTGCCATTTCATGTGTCAAAGTGCTTTCTTCAATGTAATAAACTGCTGATGATGATTTTTTTTAATCAGCCCACGGTAGATAGGAGTATTACCCTCTCTGCATTTGTATTGGAGCTGCCTAGAAGTTATTCTTTGACATTTATCCTTTAGTATTTCAGAGGTAATTACTCACAGCTTACTTGCTACAGCCAGAAATCGCAAGCTAAGATGCCAGGTATCAGAATGATCTGTGGCTAGAATTCCACAACTGTCCCAAAAAAATGTGACCTACATTTTACAGGAACAGATCACCGAGACCCTGACTCCTGCTGACATGGGCATTGTACTAAACCCCAAACCGGAAATGCAGTGTACCAACAAATATTAACATATATAAGAAGTATACAAGACAAACACGAGTAATATTTTCACACAGTTTTTCAATATAAATAAACAGCAAGAAGAGAATCCCTGAGGAAGGGACATTTACATTCAAATGGTGCCTGTTCCAGGCAGGAAAATGATTCAAAATGTTTAATGTAGCAATTTGATGTTAGAGTACAGTAACTGTGTTTTCGATGGGAACCTGCGCAAGCAACCTTGCATGAGTGAGTATGACAAAAATAATTGGGTCATTTTTTTAAAAATATGATAATGTTGGTTGAAGGAAGGCCAAAAAAGTGGTTGTAAATCCTGATATTTGCTAACACTGAGTTCTACGCTGCTCTGTGTTGTGCAACTGATATAAAGGACAGAAAAGGTGCTTCAGTTTGTTCCGTGTTCCTGCCCCCCCCATGATCTAGCCATTTATCTTGTTTGTGGATGCTTGCTTCATACAAATTGATTTCCACAATTTCCATCACGACACCAGTGACTATATTTCAAAAGCACCTCACTGGCTGTGAAATGTTTCAGGATGTTCAGAGATCATGATGGATATTCTACAAATGAGAAGTCTTTCCTTTGAAATCCTTCCTTGATGTCTTCGATAATCTATCAATTAGACACGTTTTTCTGTCATGTCATTGGAAGGGCAACCTTTCTCAGAAAGCAGCCTTTGCTTCGTGTCGCATTGGACTGAGGGTTGCCATAGGTGAGGGGCTTCAGTGACGTGCAGAGGCTATACAAGCCAGTATTAGTTTAAATAGATCCGAGGTTAAGGTGAGACTAAACAGAGATGTTCAAATTATGAGGGATTTAATGGAGTAAATAAGAGAAATTGTTTGAAACGTTTGAGCAAGGAACACAAAGAGGCCATTCAGCCCTTCCAGCCTGCTCCGCCATTGAATAAAATCATGGATGATCTGATTTTCACCTCAATGCTACATTCCTGCATATTCCAATAATCTTTCATTCCCTTGATAATCAAGAGTCTATCTACCTCTGCCTATAAAACATCTACAAATTCAGCATCCACTGCCTTTTGAGGACTGAAATTCCAAAGATTCTCAATCCTCTGAGAAAAAAAAGTGTTTCCTGATCTCTGCCTTTAAATGAACAGCCCCTTAGTTTTAAGCTATGACCCCTAGTTCTTGACTCTACCACAAGACAAAACATCCTCTTGACATCCACATTGTAACGTCTAATTAGGAATTTATAAGTTTCAATTAAATCACCTTTGACTCTTCTAAATACTAAACAATACAGCCTCTCTAGCCTTATCTCATAAGGCAATGTGTTCATTCCAGATACTAGTCTAATCAAACTTCTCTGAACTGCTTCCAATGCATTAACATTTTTCTGTAAGTATGGTGACCAATTCTGTACACAATACTCCAGATGCAGTCTCACCAATGATCTGTACATAGTAGTATAACCTTTCTACTTTCTTCTAATTCCCCTTGCAATATTCATAACATGCTATGAGCTTTCCTGATTACTTGTTGTATGTGCAGTCTAACCTTCTATAATTCATGCATCAGGACACACAGATCTCTCTTTATCTCACAGTTATGCAACTTCTCACTCTTTAGGTCAAATGCTTATTTTATATTCTTTCTTCCAAAATGGTTTTTACTGGCAGGAGGGTCACTTAACCAGAGGATAGTTTTAAGGGAGATTACTTTGTGAAGCCATAGGACTCAAAACGGTAACTCTTGATTTTTTTCTTCGCAGATGTTGCCAGACCTGCTGAACTTTTCCAGCAACTTCTGTTTCTGTTCCTGATTTACAGCATCCGCAGCTGTTTCAGTTTTTACTTTGTAAAGTAGGTTCAGACTGTACAGAATACAAAGGTTGAAGGAAATTGTTTCACCAGTAAACTAGTTTACTCCACATCCAAGCACAGAATGCAAACCCAGAACTTTTCAATCTAGGGATGGCAATGTTACCAACTCACTCACCCGAAATAAAAGATATCAAAACTCATTTCTTCTGCAATTTCCCCTAAATATAACAGTCCAGCCACAGTCAGCCACTAAATATAAGGAGCATTTCTGGCCTGATTCAATGCTACTTTCACTTCTGAGGGATGTGCAATGACTGTTTTTTGGTCAAGGGAATAACAATCAGCAAAATGTGTATGTGAAATTATACACTTTGATGTGAAAACAGAAAGGAAGACTATTATTTAATTGGTGAAGTGTGAATGTACAAAGGAACCTGGGTGTCCTTGTACACGAGTGAATGAAAGTAGACAAGTAGGTGCAGCAAGCAATTAGGAAGGCAAATGGTATATTTGGCCGAGGAGTTAAGGTTCAGACATAGGGAAGACGTATTGCAATTATACAAGGCTTTGGTGAGATATTACCTGGAATATTGTGTGCAGTTTTGCATTCCCTACCTAAGAAAGGACAGAGGGAGTGCAGTGGCTGTTCACTTGGCAGATACCAGGATCTCCTATAAGGAGAGAGAGGTTTGACTGGGTCTGTATTCATTTGAATATAGAAGGCTGAAAGGGTAACTGATTGAAACGTGGAAAATTCTAAGAGGGCTGGACAGACTAGATGCTGGGGAGTTTATAACCAAGGTACACAGTCTCAGGACTGGGGGACACCATTTAGGATTGAGATGAGGAAAGATTTCTTCACTCAACAGATACTTTATCTGTGGAATTCTAAACCACAAAAGGCTGTGGAGGTCAAGTCACTGAATATATTCAAGAAACAGATTATTTTTTGGCATCAGGCGATATGGAGAGAAAGCAGGAATGTGGCATTGAGATAAAGGATCTACCATGATCATATAGAATGGCAGAGCAAGTTAGAAGGCCGAATGGCCTACACTTACTCCTTTCTTTTATGCTTTTCTATCACATGCAATGCAGGTGGAATCAGCGTTATCTTTTGTAATATTTCACAGATTTCTGAAGACAGAATATTGAGCAATAAAAAGCTCACTTTTAAGAAATGAGATACCGAAGCCAGCTCACTGTAGCTCAGTTAGTTTAATAAATGCTGAAAAAGATACACGTCAAACTCAAAACATTAACTCTGCTTCTCTCTCTGAGGATGCTGTCAGACCTGTTGAGTCCCTCCAGCACTTTGTTTCTTTTGTTTTAAGAGCTGTAGTAGGGATAATGTTGGAATCTTCAATTAAAGTTGAGATGATGATGTATCTGGATGTAGCACTGATTTTCATTGAGCCAGCAATGTTGGACTGCAGAACTGCACCAGCATTCCCCACGTTCAGCATTGCTTCATCACTCTTGACAAACAGAAAGTCAGTATGACGCATTCTAACCATTGGATCATAAGACGAAAGAGCAGAAGTAGGCCATTCAACCCATCGAGCCCGCTCTGCTATGCAATGAGATCATGGCTGATCTGACAATCCTCAACTCCACTCTCCTGCCTTGTCTCCACAACTGTATTTCAACCTTGAATGTAACCAGCATCTACAGCCCTGAAGAATAGAATCCCACAAATTTACAACAATTGAGTGAAAAAATTCTGCCTCATTTCTGTCTTACCGGTCAACCTCTTGCTCTCAGATTTCTGGACCTAGATATTCGCACAAGGGGAAACAACCTCTCTGTATCTACCCTGTCTGGTGCCCTAAAATTCTTTTATTTTGTTTTAATAAGGTTGCCTTTCATTTTTCCAAACTCCAATGGGTAAAGACCCATCCTACTCAAGCTCTTCTCTTCTCTACATGGGTCAGCCTAGAGAACCCTGTCTGGACTGACTCCGTTGCTAGCTTGTTTTTCCCTTAGATAAACAGTCCAAAACTCCTCACAGAATTCCAGTTGTGGCCTGATTAGTGCCTTCTATACTTTCAGTAGGCCCTCCCTAATTTTAAACTCCATCCCTTTTTAACATAAAGGTCAACATTCCATTCGCCTTCCCTATTACCTGTTGAACTTGTAACCTAGCATTTTTTGATTCTTGCATGAGGATGCCCTAATCCATCTGTGCTGTAGCTTTCTGCAGTCTTTCTCCATTTAAATGATATTCAAAACCTCCTTTCTTCCTGCCAAGAGTGAGCAGAACCTCTGACATTCCTGTTTATATCTGTCAGCCAGGGCTCCCTGATTGGACCAGGTTAACAGCCCCCATCAGGCAACTCATTCTATGAGGGCCGCTTAGCTGAACTCATTACTATCACGACATGCCTCGCCCTCTGAGTCCGAGGGCATAAACCAATTCTTTTTTCTGTACCTCCTCCTGCGGCATTTCAGCATGGGGTCAGGTTCCTCCAACTCTGCCTCATATACGGGCAGTGTGTAATTCATAGTAGCTCGTCTCTTGTGCCCAGAGTGTCTCAGAAGAAATTCACTTGCCTCTTCAGATAGCAAAGGCGTCCAGGCGGTGACATTCACTGTATCCATCTCGGATTCTGAGGTATCTTCAATGCTTGACAGAGAGGGAGCACCAACAGGTTCTGGAACAGTTGGAAAGGCACATTTTGCTCCCGCACCGTTTGTGAGGTTGCAGCTTTCATATTGTCCATGTGCTTGTTCAAGACCACCTCATCGACCAGAAATTCGTACATCGCAGGACCTGGCCTCGCATCAACCATGCCTCTTACCCATGCAGGGCTATTCCTGTGGCTCCTACACCAGACTTCATCCCCTGAAGTAAGTTGTGTCTCTCACTTACCGGAGTCTTGTGTCTGGCATTGAGCCCTTTCCGTTTCATCTGGCCCCCCCCCCAGGTCCCAGAAGATCAGACTTAACCTGGTACGGAGTCTACTCCCCATTAGCAACTCTGCTGGAGCTATCACACTAGTTGCATGAGGATTGGCCTAGAACCAAATAGGAAATGGTATAGTTTGTAATCTAGTGGAGATGTAGGCTGTTTCTTTAGGTCTGCCTTCAAAGTTTGGACAGCTCTGTCTGGCAGATGCCTTAACATAGTCAAAAATCCCAGTACAGATTCCTCTGGTTCTCAAATTGCTGCATAGAACCGATAAGAATCTCAGATTTAGAAGAGTCTTGGGGTCATAATATTCCATAACTAAATCAGTCAACTTTTGAAAGGTTTCAGTATCTGGACCCTCAGGAAAAATTAGGCTCCTAATAGCCAAAAAAGCTATGGGTCCACCAGCTGTCAGGAGAATTACTCGTTGATTTTCATCTGCTCCAATGTTGTTTGCCCAAAAAAAAATCACATTCTTTCCACGTACTGGGCCCAGTCTTCAACAGCAGGATTAAATCAGTCAAGCTTCCCAAATAACTGCATCATGCCAGAAATGCTTACTCCAACTGAAAGATGACTATTGCAAGCAAATTTCTTCAGGAGCATACTTTTCTCTCGTTGCCACCAAAACAACGCCACCGCAGCCTGCAACACTTCAGCAAGTCATCCCTTATTTACACGTGGAGAGACCTTGACACTGATCCAGCTCCCTCAGAGCCAACTCTCAGACTGAACAGAACGTCTGACATTCCTGTTCTTATCTTTCAACCAAGACATCCTGATTGGACCAGGCTAACAGCCCCAGTCAGGGAACTCATATTCTATGAGGTCCACCTAGCTGATCTCATTACAATCACTACAGTCACCATTTGCCTTCCCCTCATTTTTGCATCATCACAAACTTGACACTAGTACATTCACTTTCCTAAGTCATTAGTATAAAATTGTGGCCCCAGCCCTGTTCCCTGTTGTATTCCATTAGTTACAATCAATACTGTGGGTTCTCGCCTTATTAAGTCACCTTACGTATGTTGCCTAATCAAATGCTTTTTGGAAATCCAAAAATATTTCATCGACTGGTGCTCCTTTATCTATTCTGTTTGTTAACTCTTCTAAGAATTCTAATAAGCTTGTCAGATATGAGTTCCCCTTTATGATGCCATGCTAACAATGCTTGATCATATTATGCATTTTAAATACTCTGCCATTTCATCCTTTGTAATAGCGTGAACAATTTCTAATGATGGATGTTAAGCTAAGTGGCCTATAGAAACCTTTATTTTTCACCCTTCTTGAATTACATCAGCAATTTCTCAATCTTCTGGGACTCTTCCAATATCTAAGGATTCTTGGAAGAGTGGAAGATTACTGCTAGACATCCATTATTGCTGTAGCTACATTCTTTAATATCCTAGGGTGCAACCTTGGAAGATGGTGGCCTAGTGGTATGATCATGGACTCTTAATTCAGAGGCCCAGGTAATGTTCTGAGGACCCTGTTTCAAATCCTGCCATGGCAGATGGTGGAATTTGAATTCAATAAAAATCTACAATTAAGAGTCTAATGTTGACCATGAATTCATTGCCTGTTGTCAGGGGAAAGGTAAACCCATTTGGTTCACTAATCTTCTTTAGAGAAAGAAGATACCATCCTTACCTGCTTTGGCCTAGAAGTGACTCCAGACCCACAGCAACGTTGTTCACCCTTAACTACCCTCTGGGTAATTAGGGATGGGTAATAAATGCTGGCCCAGCCAGTGACACCCTCATCCCATGAATGAATGAAAAACCCCATCAGCCTTTATCCCGTTAGTTTCCCTAGTACTATCTTGCAATAATTATTGTACTTACTTCCTGTCCCCACCTCTACTTTTACCCTGTGATTATTTAATATTTTTGAAATGCAATTAGTGTCATCTATGGTGAAAATTTGTGCAAAGTATTTATTCAACTCCTTTGCCATTTCCTGGTTCCCAATTATTATTTCCCCAGCCTCATTATATGAGTGACCCATAATCACTTTGGTTTCTCATTTCCTTTTTATATATTTAAAGAAGCTGTTGCTGTCATTTTTGATGTTACTTGAAGTACTTGAGTCATGAAGTACTTTTTTAAAATATCTTAAATTTTGTTTATCAACCATCTCTTTGTTAAACCCTTTCCATCCAACTCTGCATTCATTCCTTCATCATTATCCTTAATTAAGTTAATCACATTTGTTTCCGATTCAATTTTCTCACTCTCAAACTGAGTGCTGCATGTTATAACCACTGCTTCCTAGGGGATCTCTTACAGTGAGATAATTTATTAAATTTGCCTCATTAACCATTACCAGGTCCACATTAGCCTGATCCCTGATTGGATCCACAACATGTTATTCGAGAAAATTGTCCCAGATACACACTATGAATTATTTCTAATGGCTACCTCTGCTACTTTCATTTTCCCAATCTACGTGAAGAGTAAAATCACCCATCATTAATGATTGCCTTTTTTTAATACATGCTTGTCATCTCCTGAATTATCCCCTGTCTTACAGTTTTGCTGTTGTTAGGGGATTACTGTCAGAAGGATATTTCTGACAATTGCACAGCATTAACACATGGCTGTAAAAATATAGATTAAATTGCAATTCTGAGAGTTGGTACGTTTGTATTTTGGTGTGGAAAGAGATATGTTATGCTCAAGTCTCACCAATTTTCCTCCGTACCAACTTTCCTATTTTAATTTAGAACTGACCAGATTTGTCTTGCCTATGCAATTTAATATTTTTCTATGCTGTAATGAAGTCCTTTAGAACATAGAACAGTACAGCACAGTACAGGCCCTTCAGCCCACGATGTTGTGCCGAACTTTTACCCTTTCTTTGTTTTTGACCTTTTTCTTGTGAACCCCTAATTGCCTTTGAAACTTGATGGGGTACCACCTTCCTGACCCCCCTGAAGTGGGGAGGCAATGGCCTAGTGGTGTTATTGCTGGACTGTTAACCCAGAGACCCAGATAATGTTCTGGAGACCTGGGTTCGAATCTCACCATGGCAGATGGTGGAATTTGAATTCAATAAATATCTGGAACTAAGAATCTAATGACGACCATGAATCCATTGCCGATTGTTGGCATCTGGTTCACTAATGTCCTTCAGGGAAGGAAATCTGCCATCCTTACCTGGTCTGGCCTACATGTGACTCCAGACCCACAGCAATGTGGTTGGCTCTTAACTGCAATTAGGGATGGGCAATAAATGCTGCCTAGCCAGCGATGCCCTCATCCTGTGAATGAATAAAGAAAAAAAATTAAGCTGTTAGGAAGGGAGTTTCAGGGTTTTGACCCAGCAACAATAAACAAATGGTGATGAAGTTCCAAGTTGGGATGATTGTATGACTTGGAGGTGGTGAAGTTGTTAAGTATCAGTTGCCTTTATCCTTCTGAAAAGAGGTTACTGGTTTGGATGTTTGGAAGCATCTCATCATTTCTTACTTGTCAGTGCATCAGATTCTTGCCATCCTTTTCCAAAGCCAGATTTTAAATTCATGGTATGTACAGTCTGAGCATAGCCTCTCTAGACTTGTTCTCTACTATTTTTGATTGCATGCCCCAGCTGTCTACTTTTCTAATTGTGTTCCTCAACTTTAAAATGATGAGGTTGCCTCATGGTCCCAGGTCTCTTTCTAAGTCTTCTTCAGTATTTCCAAATAGCATGGCATCAACAGGATGGAATGTATCATCAAGTAGGATTGGAAAATTAAACCCAGCGGGGCTTCTTATTCATATTTTAGGAAACTGAGAAACACAGGTAATATAGTTAGGAAATCATGAGATCGGTCTGTTTTGTTTCTGATTCTGCACCTTTTGTTTGTGATGCATGTCAAAATTGTATCTCATGACAAGGTATGTTTCCAATGGCAACATGTGTCAGAATGCAGAGCAAATGCAGAGTGGTGCACATCACTGACGCCACCTCTTAATGCCAGGGTAAGAGGAAGGATTAAAAAAAACAAGGTGGTACATAAACCAAAGTTGCCCTCAACATTGTCGGAGTTGAGTGTGCCACTCTTGAGCTACCTACTGACTCTTACTGGAAGAGTAGGTGGGAACACAACTGCTCCCAGAGTGGTGGACCATCAGCAATCCATGTACCATCTCACACCCAACAAAAACTGGGCAGGGTTACCATAGGTCAAGATTCTAAGGTCAGATGTTCAAGAAATAGGAGTCATGAGGAGGTAGATTTCATATTGGCAGTCGATTATATTCCTTTTTGTCTAACCTACCTGACTTCCATTCCATCTTCACTTATTCAGGAGACATCTAACAGCTTGTAGTTCGTGAATCTCTTTGATCTCTGCCCATCTTTGCAGACTGCCACTTGAAAATACCAGAATTCAGTCCAAAGCATTGGACAGGCTGTGAGCAAGAAGTAAATTCTGCACTGTCAGTGGGATAGAGAGCAGAATGAGGCTTTATTTCAACGTTAAGCAAGAGTGTCAATCTAGCATTGAATTTAATCACCTCGGCTGGCTCATTTCTGGTGCTCAGCTTCCAATACAGCAGCCTAAACCTACACATCCCTCAGAAATCCATGTCTCCCCACATTAATGCAAGCTCTAAATGGGCCTCCTTTGCTTGGCCTATGATGGACATTAGGTTCTTTGTGTATACAAATCAAGAGGCTACCTCCCTCTTGAGGCCCCCTAGGTTAAACTTAGGAAAACCAGACCTCTGCCTTTAAAGAGACAATCTGATATTTGTCACCCACCAATCACACCTGCTATAAGTTCAATAGATGACATGTAAAAGTGGGACAAAGGAGAAAAAGGTATTATACCAAGATACAGCATGTTGGCGAAAAGCAGTAGTAGTTCAACGATAGATTGAGGAGTCCCACTGGGGTAGCATGCTGGTTTTTTTTTAATCCCACTAAAAGTCACAGCTCATAGCAACCACTGCAGGGAAGGTAGCTGATTTCCATTAAGTTTAACCTGAGTTTTTTTTAATACTGCAGAGAACAGGCAACTTCTGCTAGAGAGAACAACAGCACGTTCTTCTGAATCTTCCTCTCTCTATCTGCTTGTAACTTGTTTCCAGTTCCAACCTGCTCAGTAAACAGAAAACCAATCACCTTCACTCATAAAGAACTCCTCAGCTCCTGATCATGTGCACGTTATCAGAATCCATGGCCCCAATAACATGAATCAAATTCCTTGCTGCAAAAAATTATGCAGCCAATGTGGCAAATCCCTGTTTTTATAAGATAAACAGTTCTTTCTCCTTGCAATTCATAGTTTTTTAAGGCACTTAAGTAAAAATACATTTTTTCAAAGTGGAGCAGTGAAATAGAACCAACGCATAAGATCTCTGTATCTCTGTCTCCACGAATGGATGGATAGGAATAGTCAGTTGTGGTCCTGCTGTGGTAAGTTTAACACAGCTGGAGAAAGGTTGTTGGATATGGTCAAACATGTCAAAGTCTACAGACTGATAGGAAGGAGAAATTGGAATTTTACCCCCTGGTTACAGTTGTATAGTTCAGCCTTTTGTGACTGTTAAGCCACTGTTTCTATTGCTATGGCAGGAGCACAAAGCTGACTGTTTATCTGCAGGGACATTCCCAACATCACAAAGTCCGTGGTTTTTATTTGTGTAATCTCTTTTTATCCTACAACCTCTAAATTTCTTTCTCGATGTGCACAATATCCTCCAAGGAGGAATGTCATTTATAAATTTAAATGTGTCAGCCCCTTATGGCCCAGACATCTGGCATCTGAACAACACTGAGTGACTCATCCTTTCGTTCTGCCTAATCTATCTGCAAATATGTTTACTGCTGGTCAGGGGTCTTTGGGTGAGACCGCTAAAGTGTTAATCAGTTTCCCGCATCAGTCCGGCGCTCACATTTTCACCCCATGTGTGAGAAAGTGTACAGAGACCCCACAGCACTGAGCTCTCCCCCTCAGCACTGCTGGACTGTGGCCTCATTTGTCATAGAATCCCTACAGTGTGGAAACAGGCCCTTCAGCCCAACATGTCCACACCGACCCTCAGAGCATCCCACCCAGACCCATCCCCCCTAATCTACACATTGGGCAAATTTCTATGGTCAACCCACCCAGCCTGCACATCTTCGGACTGTGGGAAGAAACCGGAGCAAACCCACGCAGACACGGGGAGAATGTGCAAACTCCACACAGACAATCACCCAAGAGTGGAATTGAACCTGGGTTCCCTGGTGCTGTGAGGCAGCAGTGCTAACCACTGAGCCACTGTGCCGCCTCTAAGCAGAGAGAGAAACATTTGATGCAATGCAAAGTATGGACTTCCGAGATCCATACATGGGATCAGGTCATCACCTGACTTGTGCCTTGAAATTGTGGACAGGCTTTGGGGAGTCAGGAGGTGAGTTACTAGCCGCAGTATTCCAAGCCTCTGACCTGCTCCTGTAGCCACTGTGCGTATATAAAGAGTATGGTTTGAGTTTCTGGTCAATGGAAACCCCCAGGATATTGAGAATCTGATCCTATTGCTTCTGCCCAAGCCCTATAGCTCTTCTCTATTTAATGGGCAAAAAACCTAGTATCATTTTGAATTTCCTCTTTAAGGACTAACAAATGAGGAGAGGAGAAATAAAATACCCATTTGCAGTTTGTTTTTGTTTCGAAGATGGAATTGTCTCAAACATGAATTAAAGCTGGAAGCAAGTTACCACAATTATTGGGTCTGCGAAATGTAAGCAGTGCTATTGCCTTGAATGGACTTTGAAATGATGCAGAAGACAAAATGAGTTAGCTCAATCAATGTAGAGTAATAAATAAAGAAAGAAAGAAATAAAACCCTGGAGCTTTGCAGTGCATCAAATGTTTCTCTCTGTTTAAAAAGATAAATGTAGGCCATTGCCCAGAGCCCAGCAGCACTGAAAGGGAGAGGTCAGTGCTGTAGGGTCTCCTGTACACCTCACACATGCTGGATGAAAATGGAAGTGATGCAGGGAACTGATTAACACTTTAGCAGTCTCGCCCAAAGACCCCTGAACAGCAGTAAACATATTTACAAATAGATTAGACAGAAGAACAAACGGGCTGAGTCACTAAGTGTTGTTCAGGTGCCAGATGCCTGGGCCATAGGGGGCTGACACATTTAAGTTTATAAGTGACATTCTTCCTTGGAGGATAGTGTGTCCTCTTCAACACCAAAGTGCTTCTTCGGTTATAAAGAGTCGGATGCTGCAATGTCGTTTTGTTGATGAATTACAATTGATTGTGCAACTTGAACATTTTTATAAAGAAACAGCAGTTTCCATGAACTGCAATACTCCTCTTTGCCCAGCGAGATTACACTAATATTTTGTCTCTTCCAATTGTAATTTGACCCACTGGATTAGAAAGGCTATGAAATAATAACATAATGATAGCTAACACAGCGAGCACCATGAATAATGCTGCAATAGTAAGAGAACGCAGAAAAACAGAAAATAAATTTGTTTTTAATTGGATCTGTGTGGAAGAACTACTGTAACATAATTTCCCTGCTGTGAGTGTTTATGTGCATGCCTTGATGTATTGTTCTGTATTTTAATATCAACCACAACTGTTCCTAATTATCTCAGTTCATGGAAGAAAAATTGTCATTTTAAGGAAGTCAGAAACTTCTTATCACCTGTGGAATTGTAGCCCATCGTTAAAACTTGGATATTAACTCTGAGGAGTTTAGTTCAACTCTGAATCTGTCAGGTTATTCATGGAATTATCCTTTTCACAAATTTGCCATTTGTAAGAAACTCTGTTCCACACAAACAACTTGACATTCTAGTAGAGAACAGAGGACAGTTGTGCTATCATATAGGCAGTGTTGAGGGAGTGTTGCATTGTCAGAGAGAGAGAAGAAGGGTTTAGACCTGAAACATCAGCTTTCCTGCTCCTCTGATGCTGCTTGGCCTGCTGTGTTCATCCAACACTACACCTTGTTATCTAAGATATTTGACAGACTGTCTCTCTCTGTAAGTTACTTGTTGGCCTAAGAATTAAAAGATAATTGTCTCTTTGAATAATTGGAATTCAGACAGAAATACTGAGGGAATGCTGCAATGTTCAAGGACAGTCCTGAGGGAATGCTACACTGTCGAAGGGATAGTACTGAGGGAATGTTGTACAGTACTGAGGGAATACCCTTGTTGGGGTAGAATGGAGGGAGCACTGCACTATCAGAGGGCCAATGTTCAGGGAATTATGCTGCACTGAGGAACTTTTGCACTATCAGAGAGGCAGCTGCAGCAACAGAGGATCAGTATTGTGGGGGCACTTCAGGATGAAAGGGTCAAAGTTGAAGCTGCAGTACTGAGGGCGTACTGAGAGCAGTATTATATTGCTAGAGGGCGGTACTGAGGGAATACTGCACTGTCAGGAGGACAGCAGTGAGAGGAATGCTGCACTGCTGGCAGGATAGTTCTCAGGGAATGCTGCACTGTTGGAGGGACACTGTTCAAGAAACACTGCACTGTCTGCAACACCGAGAGAATGCTAAACTGTCAGAAGGGTGGTACAGAGGGAACGCTGCACACTGTTGGACGTCAGCATTGTGGGAGGGACAGAACTGGGCCAGTTTTACTGTGCCAAGTGGCAGTCAGTGAGTATTACCCAATGTGTAGTGTTCTACTGAAAGGAAATAATAAGGGATCATTGCGAGAGATTGAATTGGGATCTCATCTGCCTCTTCAGATGAACAGGAAAGATCCCATGGTGCTAATTCTACGATGAATAGTAGGGTACTCGCTGGTGCCCTGGCCAATATTTAACCTTCAGCAAAAATCACAGATTACCTGACCATTGCTATTCGGGAGTTTACTGTTTGCAAAATTGACAGCTGCAATTTCAACCTCGCAGCAGTGACAAGACATCAACAGTACCTTAACATAAAACAAAGAACTGAGGATGGTGGAGAAGCGAAACAAAACCAGAAATTGCTGGAGAAACTCAGCAGGTCGGATGAAGACTCACCGGACTTGAAAAGTTAACTATGTTTTCCCTGCACAGATGCTGCCAGACCTGCTGAGTTTCTCTAGCAATTTCCGTTTCTATGTGTGAAAAGTAGTGTGCGGTAGTGAAAGCTGCTATACAAATCCAAGTTCTTTCTCCCTTGTAACCCAGAGTTCTGATGATTGATGTCATCACTGAGCCATCTTTGTGCTTTGAGTAAAAATCCAATATGTTACACACAGGAACAATTCCTTAAGAAGAGACTCCAGGAAAAAAACATGACAAAAGGCCGCAGCTTTAATGTTTACTTGTATCTCTTGCATTCAGATATGATTTTTTTTTCTATCTGGATTCCCAAAAGCTCAGTAGCAGCTTATTAAAAATACAATTCTCTCACAGCAACAGAACCTTCTCCAGCCAAGGGAACATTTTTGAGCTTAGCTGCCTTGACTAATTTGGATTTAATGATTGTTCGAATTATCTGAAAGCGGTTTGGGAATTTCATGTTTGGACCAATACTTTTCTCCTAATGAGCCTTGCAGCCCCATGGTAGAGTGAGTGAGATGTTCCACTGTAGAATGATGGAGAATGAAACAGCACAGAACATAGAACATAGAACATAGAACATTACAGCTCAGTACAGGCCCTTCGGCCCTCGATGTTGCGCCGACCTGTGAAACCAATCTGAAGCCCATCTAATCTAAACTATTCCAAAATCATCCATATGTTTATCCAATGACCATTTAAATGCCCTTAAAGTTGGCGAGTCTACTACTTTTACAGGCAGGGCATTCCACGCCTTTACTACTCTCTGAGTAAAGAACCTACCTCTGACATCTGTCCTATGTCTATCACCCCTCAATTTAAAGCTATATCCCCTCGTGCTAGCCATCACCATCCAAGGAAAAAGGCTCCCACTGTCCACCCTATCTAATCCTCTGATCATCTTGTATGTCTCTATTAAGTCACCTCTTAACCTTCTTCTCTCTAATGAAAACAGCCTCAAGTCCCTCAGCCTTTCCTCACAAGACCTTCCCTCCATACCAGGCAACATCCTGGTAAATCTCCTCTGCACCCTTTCCAATGCTTCCACATCCTTCCTATAATGCGGTGACCAGAACTGTACGCAATACTCCAAGTGCGGCCGCACCAGAGTTTTGTACAGCTGCAACATGACCTCATGGCTCCGAAACTCAATCCCTCTACCAATAAAACCTAACATACTGTACGCCTTCTTAACAACGCTATCAACCTGGGTGGCAACTTTCAGTGATCTATGCACATGGACACCGAGATCTCTCTGCTCATCCACACTACCAAGAATCTTACCATTAGCCCAGTACTCTGTATTCCTGTTACTCCTTCCAAAGTGAATCACCTCACACATTTCCGCATTAAACTCCATTTGCCACCTCTCAGCCCAGCTCTGCAGCTTATCTATGTCCCTCTGTAACCTGCAACATCCTTCCGCACTATCCACAACTCCACCAACTTTAGTGTCATCCGCAAATTTACTAACCCATCCTTCTACGCCCTCATCCAGGTCATTTATAAAAATGACAAACAGCAGTGGCCCCAAAACAGATCCTTGAGGTACACCACTAGTAACTGAACTCCAGGATGAACATTTCCCATCAACCACCACCCTCTGTCTTCTTACAGGTAGCCAATTTCTGATCCAAACCGCTAAATCACCCTCAATCCCAAGCCTCCGTATTTTCTGCAAGAGCCCACCATGGGGAACCTTATCAAACGCTTTACTGAAATCCATATACACCAGATCAACCGCTTTACCCTCATCCACCTGTTTGGTCACCTTCTCAAAGAACTCAATAAGGTTTGTGAGGCACGACCTACCCTTCACAAAACCGTGTTGACTATTCCTAATCAAATTATTCCTTTCTAGATGATTATAAATCCTATCTCTTATAATCCTTTCCAACACTTTACCCACAACCGAAGTAAGGCTCACTGGTCTATAATTACCAGGGTTGTCTCTACTCCCCTTCTTGAACAAGGGGACAACATTTGCTAGTCTCCAGTCTTCTGGCACTATTCCTGAAGACAATGACGACATAAAGATCAAAGCCAAAGGCTCTGCAATCTCCTCTCTAGCTTCCCAGAGAATCCTAGGATAAACCCCATCCAGCCCAGGGGACTTATCTATTTTCACACCTTCCAGAATTGCTAACACCTCCTCCTTATGAACCTCAATCCCGTCTAGTCTAATAGACTGTATCTCAGTATTCTCCTCGACAACACTGTCTTTTTCCTGTGTGAATACTGACGAAAAATATTCATTTAGTGCCTCTCCTATCTCTTCGGACTCCACACACAACTTCCCACTACTGTCCTTGATCGGCCCTAATCTTACTCTAGTCATTCTTTTATTCCTGACATACCTATAGAAAGCTTTAGGGTTTTCCTTGATCCTACCTGCTAAAGACTTCTCATGTCCCCAGAGGGAGGCCATTCTGCCCATCGCGCCTGCACTGGCTTTTTTGGTGGCGGTAACCATTTAGTTGCACTTCCCTACTTTTTGCCTCTTAAGCTGCATCCCATCAAACCTCTCCATGGGCAGAATCTTCTGTACGTGATGGGGGCCTCATGCCAGCTGGAGAGCTGGCAAGATGCCCACTTCACAGGACAGCTCAGTGCATCTCGAACTACTCAGGACCAAGGGGTCAATCTGCCCACCCACTGCGAACTGCTTCATCCATCAGAGGCCAGGAGCTTTAACAAAAGGCAGTAACATGTGGCAGGTGACAGCAGCTACTGCCACAACACTAACTCGAGGCAAATCCTAGAGGGTTGGCAATGCGACTGACTCACCTCTGGTTTGGATCTAACTGTTTGCTTCAACGCAATGTCAACAAGGCATTTACCAACATCAACAGAACATCACAATTCTCATGTTAGACCATAAGAGCACAAAATATAAGACCAAAATTAGGCCATTCGGCCTATCAGGTCTGGTCCACCATTCAATCATGGCTGACATGGTTCTCAACCCCATTCCCTGCCTTCTCCCTGCAGCGCTTGATCCCCTTTCTAATCAAGACCTTTCTTAATATTTGAACTGTTAGACCAACACAATCCTGAATGCAAATAAATGTTTGGTGGTAATTTTGTTTTCTGGTCTCCCACACCCCTGGCCCTTGTCAACAGCGCGCCTTTGTGATAAGCATATATATCACGTATTTTGTGATAGGCACTCAATCCCAAGCGGAAAGATAGTGGGAGTGGTGTTTGAAGGGTGGGGGTCATGGCGGGAGAGAGGCACCGACAGCAGACGGCAGAGGAGAGCTCTCAGAGGGCACTACCCATTCTCAATGATGGCTACCTACCGCCATTCAATGAAGGACAGTTCACACTCCCTGCAATCTGTAAGCAGGCCCATGCAGTTAGCGCCCTCCCTCCCTTGCCCACTGCTGGGTGAGTATGATGGGAGCGTTCAAGGGTGGCTTGGTGTCTTAGTGGTTAGCACTGATGCCTCACAGTGTCAAGACCCGGGTTTGATTCCACCCGCGGGCAACTGTCTGTGTGGAGTTTGCACGTTCTCCCTGTGTCTGCGTGGGTTTCCTCCAGATGCCCCAGTTTCCTCCCACAGTGCAAAGATGTACAGGTTAAATGGATTGGCCTTGCTAAAAATTGTCCCGTAGTGTCCAGGGATGTTCAGGCTAGGTGGGTAGATGGGGGGTAGGGGTTAAAGGGTTAGGTTGGGGAGAAGGATCTGTGTGGGATACTGTTGGAGGGTCAGCGCAGAGTCGATGGGCCAAATGGCCTCTTTCAACAGATTAAGAGATTCAATGATTCTAATGGGCATTAATTGCCCATGTCAGGACCTCAGTCAGAATCCGGGCTGGAATGCTGCCAACATAGCACAAGTTCTGTAGCACCTTCATAGCTTCAGGCAGAGGCCAGAGTGTCTCCCCACCCAGCTGATTAAATACCCTCCTGCCACCAAACACACCACAGAGAGGAGGACATAATGCTAGTCCACAGTGCAGACCGATAGACTCATCAGTCCCCAGCTCTAACTGAATGCATAGAAGCTGAAAGTTCCATTACAGGAGTGCATGCCTCTTATCAAACCCAACGCCATGGTCAAGCCACTGATCAACTGGGAGCTCCACGGCCTTCCTACATCAATCACAGCCTGAACAGAATCTCCATCATCCTAATGCATGGTTCTTCACAGCTAAACAAACAGCTTTTCTTCCCCACGTCCAATTTTTCCCATTCCACTATTCAAAAAGTAATTAAAGGGTCCCTCTATTGCCCTGGTTATTTTTCTTCAAGTTGTGCACAGCAGTAAGCTGAAAATTAGTTATTAATTCCTGGAGCCATTGGGGAAAATCCTGGAGGGTTGTAGCACCTCGACTGAGTCACTTTGATTTGGATGGAGCTGTTTGCTTCAACGCAATATCAACAAGGTGTTTATAGACATCAACGGAACAATTCTCATTTCTGAGCTGTTAACCACCACAAACAAATGTTCTGTTTTGGCCTCCCACACGCCTTTGGCTCTGTTAACTGCCCTACTTTGTGCCGCATTTTGTGATAAGCAATCAAGGGACCTTGTTACCCCTGGTGGTCCATACGACCATAACGTATAGGAGCAGAATTAGGCCATTCAGCCCATCAGGTCTGTTCCACCATTCTATAATGGATGACATGTTTCTCAACCCCATTCGCTTACCTTCTCCCTGTATCCCTTGACCCCTTTACTAATCAAGAACCTATCCATCTCTGTCTTAAATACACTCAACGACTTGTCCTCCCCAGCCTTCTATGGGATGTAGTCTCAGGACTGAGAAGAGGAAGACTTGTCTTCCATCAGAGAGTCTTGAATGTGTGACATTCACTACCATAGAAAGCTGTGGAGGATGAGTCACTCAAAACATTCAAAAAAGAGATGGATAGTTTTTTTTTAGATGTTCAAGGTATCAATGTGTAAAACCAGGAAAACGGCATCAAGATGGAGGATCAGCCATGATTGTATTGAGAGGTGTAGCAGGCTCAAAGACATGATCAGCTGCTCCTGCTCCTCATTTTGAAGATCCTATGTTTTTGTGTTGCACAAATATTGTGCACAGGGTAAATGGAGCCATTTTAGTTCCTAGAGCTAAACATGTTTCCCAAAGTGTGCTAGGGTTCTCAAGATGGTCCGCAGGCACATCAAAAATGCCAATCACTGACTCACAATGCCACAGCCGAGGTTAACCAATAGGACAGGCTGGAGCCCTCATCCCCCCTCGCTCGCCTGACATTGAGCAGCCAGACCGTTTATCACAGGCGTGACTTTCTCTTCATTCGGGAACAGGATGAACCAGCATTTATTGCCCATTCCTAGTTGCTCGGAGGGCAGTTAAGAGTCGACCACATTGCTGTGGGTCTGGAGTTACATGTAGGCCAGGCCAGCAGCTTCCTTTCCCATGGGACATTAGTGAACCAGATGGGTTTTATTCCCCCGGAGGAAAGGGCTGCACTGCGGCTAGCACTGCTGCTTCACAGTACTGGGGACCCAGGTTCAATTCCAGCCTAGAGTAACTGTCTGTTTGCATATTCTCCCCACGTCTGCATGGGTTTCCACTGAGTGATTCAATTTCCTCCCATAGTCCAAAGATGTGCTGGTTAGGGTGGATTGGCCATGCTAAATTCTGCTGTAGTATCCGGGCATGTGCAGATTAGGTGGATTAGCCATGGGAAATACAAAGATATGGTAGGGGAAGGGGATGGGTCTGGATGGGACGGTCTTTGGAGGATTGGTATAGACTCAATGGGCCAAATGACCTGCTTCCACACTGTAGGGATTCTATAAGTCATCAATGGTTTCGTGACCATCATTAAACTCCTAGTTCCAGATTTTTATTCAGTTCAACTTCCAGCATCTGCCATGGTGGGATTCGAACCTGGGTCTTTAGATTAATAGAACATAGAACATAGTACAGTACAGGCCCTTTGGCCCACAATGTTGTGCCAACCTATTATCCTAAATAGTCTAATGATAATGCCACTAGGCCATTACCGAGACATAGAGAGAAATACTTTCTTCAGATGTACAAGCTTACTACAATGCCAGGTTGTCCACAGTAGTGGTTGCTGATGCATGTTCCACAGGATTAAGGACAATATCCATTCAGGGTGAGGATGATGGGAGTATGAAGCCGAGTACTTTGCAGTTTGGGCACAAACAGTATCAGAACAACATTATACAACTCGAAATAAAGGCTTTAGCAGTCACTTGGAGACATGAACGTTTTTCAGACTACCTGATGGATTTGACATTTTAAGTGAAAGCAGTCCACAAACTGTTAGTTACAGTATTACATTCCTGGGAAACGGTCAAACTGTCATGAACGGTGCAAGCATTCAGACTCAGGTTGATACGACAGGCTATGTCCGTGAGAAGATGCAAATTACTGTTTATCAGCGATCCAAAGTGGCAGTGGATCAGACTGAAGCAGAACACCTACTCCTTATTGAAGAAGTTGAATCATTTTCCCTACAAATAACTAATTCTTTACCAGCTTCAGAGAAGAAGTTACAGGAGGTCTTTCAAGCTCAAAAGGCAGAAGTAGAATGCACACAATTAGACAATGATGGTGAGACAATTTTTCGAAGTATGCCCAACACACCAGCCTTTATACAGAAGTCATGAGCAAATGCAAACACTTGACCACATTACCGACCTTTGAGGACAAGCTAGTAATATCACACCCATGAGAGAATAAATTCGGAGAGATATTTCAGGAGGGTACTTGGAATTGAATATGTATAGAGGCCATGAACAACAGTCTGTACGGCAGCATGTGTTTTGAATAAAATAGAGATTATTCTTTTGTCTTGACACACATGCAGTGAATAGTCAGACACCAACCCTCCCAGTGTCCCAGGTAGTTAGACATTTCTGTGTAGAATTCATACAACTATAGCTGAATCAGTGATCAAAGTGCAGAAGAAAATTTTGCCTACATACAAGTTCCCAGACTATGTTCTTACAGACGACGGTCCACGATTGATAATGAAGATTTTAGGAGGTTCACAAAGGAATCAGTTGTGGCATAATGTCTCCTCTTCATCGATGGGCAAACGTGGAAGGTGTCAGAGAGAGAGAGAGGTAAAAATCATGAAAGTTATTAATGTCCAAAATCTCTGATTGGGATTTAGCTTCATTGGATCACAGTTCAAAACCTTTGGCAAATGGATATTCACCAGCAGAATTACTTATGGCCAGAAGATTTTAAAAAATTCATTCGAGCGATGTGGGCGTCACTGGCTAGGCCAGTATTTATTGTCTAGAGGGCGGTTAAAAGTCAACTACATTGTTATAAGCCTGGAGTCACATGTAGGCCAGATCAAGTAAGAACAGTTACCTTCCCTAAAGAACACCAGTGAACCAAATGGGGTTTTCTGACAAGCATCAAATGGTTCCATGATTATCATTAGATTCTGATTGATTCACTAAGCCACTTCAAGGGCAGTTGAGTCTTAACCACGTTGAGACAAAATAGGAAACAACGGCAGATTTCTCTCCCTAAAGATCATAAGTCGGATGTAATTTTTTACAACAATCCACCATGATTTCATGGTCATCAATCCTGACATTAGTTTTTCATCCTAGAATTTGATTCATTCAAATTAAGTTCTGCCAGCTGCACAGTAACCCCATGTCACTAGAGTCTAGGCCTCTGGATTGCTAAACCAATGATATTACCATTAATTTACTTCGGGTTTTGAGTTTAAAAAAAATAATCAATATGAATTTATTATATTTAAAAGTGAACAACCTATGTAATATTCATAGAATCCATAAGTTCCCACTTATTCAGATGACTTGTTTTTGCAATGACAAGTGAAAGCAGGTGAGTAGGTAACATAGGAGCAGAAGTAGGCCATTCGGCCCCTCAAGTGTACTCTGCCATTCTAGGCCATAGTGAATGAAATGTGATGAATCCTCAAGGATTATTGCCCTGTGGTGGATGATTTACAAATGAAATATTTAGAAACAGTGTAAAGAGTGGATACAGAAAGTAAAATATGTGAAAAATATATTGTCAAGGTGACGCAAAGCTGGAGTTCAATGCATGTGACTTTGCAAAGATTGGAGATGTTCAAAGGACAGAAGCGGTGATGGAACAGCTTTCTAATTTTGTATCACACCAGCAAAAATCACTCAAAGGTCAAGACCACCTCAGAAGTTGAATAAAGCTTGCTGATCATTTCCTACCGTTCATTGGGATGGAACTCATTATATGGGGAATGCAAAATAACAAGTCACAGAGAAAATGGTACAGTACACTTGTGCTGAAATAACAGACTGGAAGAGCCCAGCTACACTCTGAGCAATAACATATTGTCATGCGAGATGTGGTGATATTTTAAAATTTTAGATCACACGTTTAACCCTTTGTATTCCGTAATTTCTTTTTCTCTGTGAACAGGTTGTTAGTTTGAAACCAGGCTGACACATGTCCACATCAATTGCATTGAGAAGGCATTCTCCTGCTCTTATTGATACTGTACTTGCATTGGAAGGATTTGTTAATTAATATTCAACTCATTTTGATTAGGTTATGAGCTCACCTTTCTTGACCATCAGTTCCTGGAGTGGGACTTGAACCCAATGCTCTCTATTTCGGGCCAGGACCTCTCGTGTCATTAAACCTTCCCTAAAATGCAAGTTAACTTCAATAATAAAAAGGAAATGTTAGGAGAATTATTAACCTGATGGTATGCAAATACTTTGTTCTTAAGTGTTCATATTGTGGTCCTGGGGCTATCAAAGGTCCATGAGGGAAGATCAGATTAAAACAATATCCTACCCAGTTATGTTTGTGTGGTCTGTGGCCTGTTGACTGTATGTGTAGTACCATGACACCATGAGAAATAGACACAGTTGGAGGCAGTTCAGCTCCTGGAGCCTACTTCGCTATTCAATAGGATCATGGCTGGTTCGACAATCCTCACATTCACTCTCCTGCCTTTTCCCCATAACCCTTGATTCCCCTTCTGATCTATCTATCTCAGCCTTAGATATACATAAGGCCTGTGCCCCCACAGCTCTCTATGGCAGAGTTCCAAAGATTCACAACCATCAGAGAGAAGAAATTCCTCCTCATCTCAGTCTTAAATTGGTGCCCGTTTATTCTGAGACTATGCCCTCTGGTCCTAGACTCTCCCACGAGGGGGAACACCCTCTCAGCATTTTCCCTGTCAAGCCCCTTATATATGAGATCACACCTCATTCTTCTAAACTCCAATAAGTTGAGTCCCAACCTGTTTAGCCTTTGCTCATAAGTCAATCCTTCCATACCAGGGATCATCCTAGTGAAACTTCTCTGAACTGTCTCCAATGAAATAACATCTTTCCTTAAGGGACCAAAACTGCTCACAGGACAGTACGTGCCCAATTGCTTTGCTGCTACAGATCCAATATCTTCGAGGGAACATAGGGGTTAAGTGTAAAAATGCATTATATCAATGAGATCCAGCAATGTCATATGATCATGCTCCCCCTTGCAGCCTTGTGGCAAGATGAATCAGTGCAAGGGGAGGTAATAGCCTCATGGTATTATTGCTGGACTACTAATCCAAAGACCTGGCTTCGAATCCCACTATGGAAGATGGTGGAATTTGAACACAATAAAAATCTGGGATTAAGAATCTAATGATGACTGTGAAACCATTGCCAATTGTCAGGGAAAAGCCCATCTGGTTCAAAAATGTCCTATAGGGAAGGAAATTACCATCTTACCTGGTCTGGCCTACATGTGACTCCAGACCCACAGCAATGTGGTTGACTCTTCAGTGCCCTCTGGGTTATTAGGGATGGACAATAAATGCTGGCACTAGCCAATGATGCCCTTATCCATGAATGAATTAAGAGAAACAAACAAAAAAACCAAGAATATTATAATAAGTAATTTTTTTCTAGCCAACACTGCATTTCAGAGATAAGAATAGTGCATACTTAGCAGTGGGTTAATATTAGCTAATGCCTTCCCTTTACTGACGACAATGCTCTGCTCCATGTTATTCTCCTGAGTTGGATATGACTGGGAACTATCAAGTTATTAACAATATTGGACTTTCTATAACAATAGTTTAAAAATGTCAAAATTTTACCACTGTGATTTGAAAATAGTCAACCAAATGCTACTATATCTGACTTATCTTTGTGTTGTAATACGGTAACAAAAGATGGGTGTGAAATTTATATCTTAAAATCATTTGTAGACGTTATCAGATTTTATCCATATTTTGAAGGCAGCTATTTTTTAACTAAACCAGCACTGATTGAATCGGCCAAAATATTCAGGTCCAGTGCTAATTATTTAAAGTTGAACTAACTCCAGCTCCCCTCCAAGTGTTGGTCACCATCCTGTAGAACTGATATGAGGATCTTTAAGAAGGTGCAGAGGAAATTTACCAGAATGGGTTCCAGAGATGAGCAAAATTCATAAGTTGGATCAATAGGTTGGAGAAGCTGGGGTCATTCTGATGTGAGAAATGGAGACTGAGTAGGGGACCTGACAAAGATGTATATGGTCATGAATGGTTTAGATATAGTGTTCAAAGGAAAGGAGCCCCTATTAACGGTTGGAGAAAGGCGATGGGACAAAGATTTAAGAATTTGATTGAAAAATTGCATTAGGAATGTGAAAATTTTTTGTGAATGGTTGCCATCAGGAATTCACTGTCAACAAGGGTGGTGGAAATGGAGATGAGGAATTGTTTCAAGTAGAAATTCAATTGGGACTTGAGGGTACTAAACTTGCAAAGCTCCAGGATAAAGCAGAGGAACAAATGAGACTGTTTAGATTGCTCTACAGAGTGCCAGTACAAATTCAGTAGGCTGAATGGTCTCCTGTGCTGTTAAGATTCTATGTTATTTCGTCTTGAATTGCATTAGAGTAACTTCAAGATGGCAGAGAGATTTGGTGAGGGGGCAGAGTTGAAATCGGTCAAAAGCAATGTTGTGAAACGGGTTGGTAACAAAACAGCCACCATCTGGTTTTACAATCTCCCAATGCAACAAGTGGAGAAGGAAATTGGATACAGTATTAAAATGGCAGATGATTGGCTATTGATTCATTTTACAAGACTGCCACTGTCTAATTTCACTTCTCAGCTTTTTGTATTGGATATACTCCAGTGAAAAAATATTTCAGTGTTGCATTTTAACTCAAACAAACTGAGATTTTAGATTTGCCCCAGCAAGAGAAACCAAATAAGAAAAATACATGTTTATTAAATGTTCAGAAACAGGTCACTGTATTTTCCTTCCCCGAAGGCATTTATCATGAAACAATGCATTGGCATTATCTACTTAATACAGCTAATGCTCTTCTATCTTTATTTCCTCATGGAATCCAACTAATTATTACAGCATACTTGTGAAATAAGCATTTAAAGGTCACCAGACCTGGGGTATTTGGAGAATTTAAACAGAATCGTGTCAGTTTAATTTAAAAATAAGGTTTCAAATCAGTTAACTATTTTTAACAACTTTGATTTCCTTAATTAATCTCATCCCATGTAATGAGGCTGAGGCCCAGACTGGCTCTCTTGGCAATAGTGGATGGCCAATAAATTATGTGTAGCATGCTATTTTGACAGGAGTTTGTGTGTTGCTTGAAAGCACCATTTGTAGGGATGTACTCCAGTGAACCAATTGCTGAAATGTTGGATGTAAAGTGATTGTCAACAATACAACTTTTTCTCCTATTTTGGTTCCTCCACTGTGAGGGGTAGAAGTCATAGCCAGTAAACAGTGTGTGGTTACAGGAAGCAACACTCTCTCCTTAAATCCCATGTCTAGTGCAGGAGCTGCCCCTGAAATTCTCACACTCATGCAGTCCCGGGCAGGAAGAATATATTTTTAACCTCACTGTGGAACCCATATGTAAGTGATGACCAAGAATGTATGAGCCAGACATATCCAGCAGGGATGAATTTTGCGGAGATAGTAGGAACTGCAGATGCTGGCGAATCCGAGACAACAAGGTGCAGAGCTGGATGAACACAGCAGGCCAAGCAGCATCATAGGAGCAGAAAGGCTGACGTTTCGGGCCTAGACCCTTCATCAGAAA
>NC_063347.1:11703330-11734380 GCF_021869965.1 Rhincodon typus
TGAAGAAGGGTCTAGGCCCGAAACGTCAGCCTTCCCGCTCCTCTGATGCTGCTTGGCCTGCTGCGTTCATCCAGCTTTACACCTTGTTATCTCAGGTTAATTTAGTAGCAATCTGTCAAGTAGCACACAAACTCACTAGCAGACAGCATGTCACACAGTCTTGTTATGTGTTTGGCACCTGGTCAGCCACACAAATTTCTTATTGAACTCTGAAGTGTTGGCTTAGGAGGAAATAATGCTGTTCGCAGGAACGTAGTTGCTAATAGATGACTGAATGAATGTCATTGCAAATGCGCAGTGGAAATATTTCTTTCCTGCTCAGTTTATAAATTAGATTATTCAGAGATATAGGTTCAGTTGTTAAAATGGAATGTTATTATTGTGAGGTTTTGGTGATTAATGTCATTCTGCAATTCTGTGGTTGAATTTATTTATTATTGTCTCTAGTTAAGAATGACAGATGGCCCCATTTCTCCACACTGTTAAACAAATTAATGTGTTTCCTTCCCTAATAATTTTAGAACCTTGAGTAAAACATGCCTATCTGCTATGCGATGTGCATACCTAACAATGCTGCACACATTCCATGGGCTTGATATTTTAACCCAACACATCCACAATAGATGGGATAACAAAGTGTAGAGCTGGATGAACACAGCAGGCCAAGCAGCATCAGAGGAGCAGGAAAGCTGACATTTCGGGTCTAGACATCCCAACCAATTTTACTGCCTGGTGAATTCAGTGAAGATTATTAGCGGGTGGGATATGAAACAAGCATTCCTCCTGATCCCATAAGTTACCCGCCTTGCAACTGAACTGGAGTAGCCATATAAATACTGCGTCCACAAGGGTAAGAGACTGGGAATTCTGTTGTGAGTAAAACAACTCCTTTCCATCACCAGTAAGGCACAAGATAGGAGTGTGATGGAATACTCTTCACTTGCCTGTATGTGTGCTGATCCTACAACACTCATGAAGCATGACGCTGATGCTGCTTAAATGGTTTGAACCCCATTTCCACCTTAATGTTTTTATCATCTCCACTGCCAGTGCACAGTGGCATTCTTGTAACTCACCAAAGTTTCTTCAACACCTTCCAAACGCACAATCTCTACAACCTAAAAGACCAAAGCGTGCACGCAAATGGAAACGATGCCAACTGTAAGCTCCCCTTACACCAACGTTCCTTCATGGTCACTGGGATAGAATCCTGCAACACCTTCTGAACACCACTGTGATATTTCCGAAGCACACGGACTTCAACATCTCATAAAACAGCTCAACCATCACCTTCTCAAGAGAGATTGTTTTTGACAATAAATGCTGCCTGGCAGTGAACCTACGAATAGATTTTTAAAAATGCCCTCCATGTTATTTTAGCATGACTGTGCTAACTGCGATCAAACCTTCCTTCTCTTGGGCAACAGCATCCCAATTATCAGGCATGCTTCGATCAAGAATCACTTACCCAAAAATGACGAAGAAGCTGGGGACAGTTTGAGACAGGGACCAGTATGGCTCAGATCTATACAATATAAAACCTGTAACAGATACACCACTCAAAATATTGGGAACATTTAAAGTCTAATCTGTTATTCAATGTTACTCTTTTTTCAACAGTTTGCTTCGAAATATGATATCAATACTAGGGCAACATTTAGCATGTTATATCTCTACCGGATGCATTTCTGCCCTCAACACTATCACATATTTATTATGGTGCAGAAGGAGGCTATTTGGCCCATCCTTTCTGTGTCAGCTCTCCAAATAAGCATCAAAACGTAATGCCACTCTCCTGCCCTTTCCTTGCAATCCTGCCCATTGTTTGTATTTAAATAATTATCTGAAGGCCTCTTGAATACCTTATTGAACATGTACCCATTACATTTGCAAGTAGAGCATTCCAGACCTGAATCACTCAAAGTGTGAAGAAGTTTTTTTTTGATATCACATTTGCATTCTTTTGTAAAATCCCTTTAAATCTGTGCCCTTCCATTCTTGATCTTTTTATGAGTGGAGACAGTTTCTTCCTGCCTGCTCTGTCCAGACTCCTCATAATTTTGAAAGTTTCAATCAAATCTACTTCTCCTTAGCCTTCTCTTTTCCATGAAAAACACCTCCAACCTCTCCAATCCATCATTGTAACTGAAGTTTCTGAAATTTCTGAACCATTCCCATAAACCTTCTCTGTACTACCTCCAGTGTGTTCACATTCTATCAACAATGTGGCACCCAGAACTGTCCACAATACTCCAGATGAAGTCTAACTGGTGTCTTATACTGGTTCAGCAGAACATCTCCCCTCTTGTGCCATTATTACTCAATACTATTGATATGAGTTTTGTCTCCAACAGGGTATTTTACCTGATGGAGCAATGTTTACGCTATCTCCCACAACTTAAGACTCTAGACATGGTACTGTAGAACCAACAGGCCTTTATTAGAGCTTAACTATTGTATTCAAGCAACAGCCAATAGTGTCTGAGCTACAGTTGAACTATTAAGTTACACAGAGCAGCGTGCTTCTTATAGCATGTCATATTTCAAGTGATCTGGGTTAAGATCAAGCCTGAGCCCTTTAAAATCTCAGATTGATGCTATGATACAATGATGGTGTCAGGTGCATGCCTCTTAAAGGTACACAGACAACTGACCTTTAGACATAGTGCAACATTATATGGTTTATTCGCCACTCTTCCTTCTGTTCTGGAACCTTTAATTACTTATGCACTTGGGTGTCTCTGCTCCTTTAGAGAAGTATCCTTCATTTTATATTGTGTCTCCATTTTCTTTCTGCATGGTGTAATGTGTCACACTTCCCTAAATTGAACTTCATATGCGACCTATCCACCCACTCTACCGACACACCAATGTCCTTTTGAAGTTCCAAACTATTCTCCTCACATACATCCACACATACACAATTTATGCAGCATGCTTCAAATGATCTAGGTTAAGATCGAGCCTGAGACCTTTATGGTCTGCACTCCAAGATCTAGATCTTTAACATACATTGAGAAAACTAAGGACCCCAATGCCAACTAAGGGGCAGTGATGGCTAAGTGGTATTATCACGGGGTTGTTAATTCAGAGGCCCAGGTAATGTTTGGGGGACTGAGGTTCAAGCCTTGTCAAGGTAAACAGTAGAATTTGAATTCAATTTTTAAAAATCTGGAATTAATGATGACTATGAATCAATTATTGCGGAAAAACCCATCTGGTTCACAGATGCCCTTTCAGGAAGGTAACTGCCATACTTACCTGGTCCGGCCTACGTGTGGCTCCAGACCCACAGCGATGTAGTTGACTCTTAATTGACTTCTGGGTAATAAATGCTGGTCTAACCAATGAAAACCTCACCCTGTAGATGAGAAAATAAACCTCCTGGGGAACTCCATTATTAATCTCCCACCAGCGTGAAAAATACATATTAACCATTACTTTGTGCTTTTTGACTTTCAGTCAATTTTGTAATTTTCCAATTTTCCAAGTTGCTGTTTTTCTATGAACTGTAGCCTTTGTCACAAATCCATTGTGCAGAACTGTATCATACACCTTTTGGAAGTCTGTGTGCATCACATTAACAGCATTACCCTAATCAAACCTTTGTTACCTCTTCAAAGAACTCCAGTAAGTTCATTAAGATGGTATTCCCCTTAAGAAATCCATGCTGTCTCTTCCACATTTGTCCATGTGGCCATTAATTCTATCTCAAGGTTTTGTTTTCAGGACTACTGAAGTTAAACTGACTAGTCTTGCTTGGGTGTAGCTATAACTGCTGGCTTACCTTTACAACCTATTTTTGAACAATGGTGAAATGTTTGCAATTATCCAGTACTTGGGAAGATGTAAAGATTATGGGTCAGTATCCCTGTAATTTACATGCTCACATCCTTCAATATCCTTGGATGTATCTCATCTGGACCTGATGCCTTGTCAACTCCAAGTACTAACAGCTTATTCAATACCTGTTCCTCACTATTTTGGTACCCACCTAGTGACTAAGTATCCCGTTCTGTCAACATGGCCTGGGTAATGTTTGCTTCTTGATAAAGCCAGATGCAAAATATTCATTTAACACATACTTTATGCTCCCTGCCTTCATGTGTAAATCATCTGGTTGGTCCCTAATTGCCCCTACTCCTTCTTTTGCCATCTTCTATTATTTGTGTGCAACACCTTGCCTTTTCTCGAAACAAGCAGTAACAATGCTCGATTATGTCCTAAGCCTGTAAAAAACATCCCCATGGAACTTTAATGAAACTCAAGAAAAACAACTCAAATAAAAAGAAGAGATAGCATGAACTGCCAATGCTGGAGTCAGACCCTTTCTGAAGAAGGGTCCCGACCCGAAACGTCAACTTTCCTGCTCCTCTGATGAGGCTGTTCTCCTGCAGCTCCACACTGTGTTATCAAATAAAAAGAAGTCGTGTGCTATGCAATATGACAATTGCCTTTAAAGTTTTGTCAGTCATTGAAAAAAGCCATGTATTATTTGTCTTTGCGGGGGTGCCTGAAATCATCTCATGCCATAGATCTCATAGATTTTTATCTATTTGTTCATGGGATGCGGGCATCACTAGCATTTATTGCCATCTCTAATGGCCCTCACGAAGGTGGTGAGGAGTCATCTTCTTGACCAGCTGAAGTCGATGTCGTATGGATACCTCCGCTGTGTTGTTTGGAAATAACAGCGGCCAAGCTGAAACCTTAATCTATACACACATTAGAGCCAAAATAGAATACAGGAGGACTGAGTGGGACTCCAACTAATAGGAGAATCAATACATGAGGATTTTGCTGCCCACAGACATGAGGATTTTCAGCAGGTTTGTTAACACTCCCCAAATTGTCAAGGACTCTCAGGGACAAGGAGGGGCAATGTTAGTAACTTTTCTTTGTCAATGCAAAACCGATGCACCCGACACAGGGACAACTCAGCTACGTCGAAAACATCAAGGGACTCACAGTCACTCAACCCCACTCAACACACTGCCATTCTTGCCTTATCATGCCATTCCAGCTCTGTCTAATTCAATAAGAATAAATGTGAATGAACTAACGTTGGTAAGCAGAGAGAAATTGTCATGTGTATTAAGTCACACGGGTGACCAAACGCCTTATAATTGATTGTTACATGATACACACCTCTCGGATTATTTCTTACCAGAGTTAGGCTACTTTTGAGGCAATAAGCATGACATCCCTTTAAATGGATAACCACAAGATGAGGAGTATGCACTTGGCAACATATTCCAATTAGTCCTTAAACAACGTCTTCGTCAGAATGTAGCCGCTAACAAATAAACTTGAGCTTACTGAAACTTCCAATATGTTTTCATATCTGAGCTACAAAAGGTAGTTAACCTTTCAACAAAAATGCAATTGTTTTAGAGATTTTTCTGGCCATGTTTTCATACTAGGTGCCAAAGATTATTTCATTTTACTGTGCTCCTTTCAGTATTGATATTGAGATAGCTTGTAGTCATTTCCTAATCAACTTGTTCAGAGATGTTATTACACACCTCTGGAGCAGATGACCCTTGAGCCCAAGTCTCCTAGTTCAAAAGTAGGGACATGACCATTGCACTACTCAATACTCTCCCTTGAAGTGGATCTTAAGTAAAGCTCTAAACTCCACACTACCTGTAGTAAAATCAGGAAATGCAAGCTGATTGTACAGGGAGTGCTAATTAAAGAAATTGCAATGTGCATGCCATTTGAAACTAATTAATCCAAACAGAGGCATTAAAATTGATTCCTATAAATATGTGGGACATTACTGTATTGCTGTACTACTTAATCTGCTATGACACGTCTTGGGTAAGCCATATACAGTTCTAAAGAATTATTATAACACTTAAAATGAGGGCGAATTTTCTGAGAGCTTCCACACTTCAGTAAAAGTTGTGCTCAAGTCATGATGGATAGGTGGGACAAGGAGCAAAGAAATGCACCTCATTGTACTGTTCTGCTGCTAACGCATAAGCAGGGAGAGGTGGGTGCATAAACAAAGCTACAGTATAGCAGGGGCCAAGTGGAATTCCCATCCACCCTTGTACCAGGCCCTTGCCCTCCCCCCACTTTCTTTTATTTATTCACAGAATGAGGGTGTCACTGACTTTGCTAGCATTCATTGGCCACAGGGCAGATAAGACTCAATCACACTGCTATGGGTCTGCAGTCACAAGTAGGCCAGATGGTGTAAGGATCACAGCTTGCTTCCCTAAAGGATATTAGTGAACCAGATGTGTTTTTTGCTCCCCCCAACAATTGACAATGTTTTCACAGTCATCATCAGCTGCTTAATTCCAGATTTGTATTGAATTTAAATTTCACCATCTGCCATGGTGGGATTTGAACCCTGTTCCCAGAACATTAGCAGTGTCTCTGGATTAACAGTCCAGAATCCAATAATACCACTAGGCCATTGCCTCCCCTCTATGGTGAGGAAAAGGTCACCAAAGTCTTGTATTCAGGCAGCCCGTAGAAACTGAAAATGACTCTCTTCCACTCCAGAGCTGTGTGTCCTGAGGGAACAAAGCCATCCAGTGCTGGAGATGCACACACCACCACAGGTAGGGAGGGGACTTTTGAAGAGGTGTCTAGGCAACATGCTCAGATTTCCACATGCTCCTTCCACTATTTGTGCTTAGTCTCCATCAGGCCTGAAAGAGATGTTCGAGATGATTATCACTTTGGTGGATGCTTCTTCTCCAGTTTAAATAGTCAAGGGCACAAGATTTTAATGGGCTAGTGATGGTATTGCATTCAGGCAGGTTGTCCTTGAAGCATTTCCACTGCCCTCTCGCTAACCACTTGCCATGACAAAGCTTTGACTAGAGAGCTCATTCTCAAAGTTTTGTGCCCTGTGTGTAGCTCACACAATGCAGCTGACCATAACCAGTGTCTTAATACTGGAGATGATGGTCTGAGAGAGGACACTGTTATTGGAGCACTCATCCGGTTATAGGACTTTTGTGGAGGTATCACTGGTGGTGGCATTTCGCATGGGATTTGAGATGCCTACTCTTTGTGGCTCTGATACACCTGGAATTAAAAGTCTAATGATGACCACTGCCGATCATCATAAAAACCCATCTTGTTCACTAATGGCTTTTTAAGAAGGAAACTGCCATTCTTACCTCATCTGGCTGACGTGGAACTCCAGACCCACAGCACTACGGTTGATTCTTAACTGCTCTCTGAAATGGCCTGGAAAGTCACTCAGTTCAAGCAATTAGAGATGGGCAACAAATGCTGGCCCATTCAGTAGTGCCTGGTTCCCAAGGATGAATAAAGAATAAATGCAGAAGGGCAGGTAGCATGACTGCATGTAGATCATGAGCTTGGTGCTGGGCTTGAGCTTTTTTCATTGGACACTTTGTTTCTCAGATACTCATAGGCTGGGCTGGCACACCGGAGGTCATGTTGAGATTCATTAACAATGTCTGTTGTCTCTGAAAGGAGGCCCTGAAGGAATGAGAATTGATCTACATTGTCCGGTGGTTGAAGATAGTCGGGTAATAGTTTTCCACAATGAGAGCAAGCTAGTAAAGCCTAACACCCATTCTCTTGTATTCCTCCCTGAATGGATCAATGATTTAAGAACTAAAGTTAAGGCTAGTCATGATGTATAAGAGGTCCAGGACTAAAAATAAAATCAAAGTCTGGTTGGTCCCAAGTTATGTGAACGCTTCTCTGAGATCAATTGCCTTTTAAGTACAGAACTTGTGCCAGTCCAGTAATTAGCAAAATCATGAAATGACATTGAAGACACTGCCATTTCAGTATGCCCTTGCCTAAAGGTTTCATTTCATACCCAAAACCATTGGTAAAGATGCAGTTTACATGAAATACACAACAAAGAAGCACTCTATGCCAGCAAACATCAAATGATGCCCTTTCCTTCTCTAGCCCTTAGAATTTGGATGAGCTATTAAACTGATGGCCCCTTTGTTTTATGCAGTTGGACAGTTGTAGTCCCAGAGCACTGTTCAAAGAAAAGAAAGGGACTCTTCCCCAACATTCTGGCCAATATTTACCACTCAATCACAAAAAAAACTGATTACATGATGATTATTGTGTGGGTGATTGCGGGAGCTTGCTGTGAACAAGTTGCCTGCCACATTTTCTGCAGATATTTCACTGGGTGTAAAGAACCTTCGAATATTCTAAAGACTTGAAGGACACTATGTAAACTCAAATACTTCATTTTATTGCAACAGTGAGTTGCTCCATTCATAGTTGCTTGGCTTGATATGATAAGTATGTTGAAGCCAAATTAATCTTTGATTAATAAAATCAGCTTTATGGTCATTAGCATTACACCTGGGTTAGAAGATATATAGTCAGATTACAGGATCAGCTGAAGCTTACAGAGGCTGACTCAACTAACGATGAAAGTTAAAGAGAATCTGCCTAGGGGGGACTATCATTTAAGGGAAAATCTAACCAGAGGCTCTGGAAAACTAGGTAAACCATTGGATATGTGAATCGATTGTGGGCCAGCATTAAACCAGCAAAAGAAACAAGAAATGCTGGAAATACTCAGCAGCTCTAGCAGCATTTGTGGAGAAATTCAAAGTTTCAGATCTTTCATCGGAATTGTTAACTCTTGTTTCCCTCCCTGCAGATACTGTCAGTTGCTGAGTATTTCCGATGTTTTCAGTTTTGATTCCAGATTTTCAGAATCTGCAATCATTTATTTTTATATTAAAGGAGCGATTTGAGTACACACTGTACTGTTATGTATGTATTTGAACACTGAATCCCATCCAGTAAGTTATGAATAAGTAAGTAAACTGTGGGAATGTCCATATAATTTTGAAAATGTAGACACAGGGAAGATGACTTAACCGGTGTATTTGAGAAATGCCTCAGAGCATATTTATTCAGTCAGCTTTGCTGCACACTTTGCAGAACAGCATCAATCAATGAGGATGTTTGACACATCGCTACAATTTAGATATATATATTGCCATTCCTTCATCTCCAGATTAAATGTCTGGAGCTCACTATTTAACAGGTCTTTGAGACTACTTTCACACACAAAGGAAAATGGATATTGATGTAAAGAGGCTAAACAAAAACTGCAGAGTGAGGAGCAAATGGCAGGTAAGTAGGGCTGGTTAAATTGCATTTGTGAACTGGCATGAAACTAAAGGGTTAAATAACGTCCCTCCGTGCAGTCATCATTCTATGTTTCTGCATGGTAGCTCAGTGGTTAGCACTGCTGCCTTGTAGTACTAGGGATCCGTGTTTGATTCCACCCTCAGTTGACTGTCTGTGTGCAGTTTGCCATTCTCCTTATTTCTGTATGGGTTTCCCCCCACAGTCCTAAGATGCATAGGTTTACTGGATTGGCCATGCTAAATTACCCATAGTGTCTAGGGATGTGCAGGCTAAGTGGATTAGTCATGGGAAATGCAGGGATAGGGTAGGGGTGGATCTGGGTGGGATGTTCTTTGGAGGTTAAGTGTGAATTTGATGGGCTGAATGGCCTGCTTCCATTCTGTAGGGATTTTATGATTCTATAATGACCAGTGATAATGAGATGAAAGGACCTGAAATGCATTCGGAATTCTGACTGACTGGTCAGTGAGAATGAAGTGAACTTAGGTCAAGGCCATATGCCCATCTCAGTTCAGAAGTATTGAAATCCTGAGATATTAATAGTTTGAATGATCTTGTTTCTCTGACTTTTCAGAGCTCACTGAACTTGAAGCTCAAGGAATGTTAAAGACTTTCACCAAGGCTTGCTATAGAGGGTAGCACGGTGGCTCAGTGGTTAGCATTGCTGCCTCACAGCACCAGGGACCTGGGTTCAATTCCATCCTTGGGCAACTGTCTGTGTGCAGTTTGTATGTTCTCCCCATGTGTGTCCAAAGATGTGCAGTTTAGATGGATTGGCTATGCTAAATTGCCCATTGTGTCCAGGGATGTTTGGGTTAGACAGGGGGATTGGGTCTGGGTGGGATGCTCTTCAGAGGGGTGGTGTGGACTTGTTGAACCAAGTGGCCTGTTTCCATACTGTAAGGATTCTCTGATGATGTTGAAGCAACTATTTGACTCTTATTATACTGTTATTCTATGTCAGATTCTAGCATATCTTAAAAGGGTGTATTCAAATCCAACTCAATCATACTTCATCAAATATTAAATGTGCCATAATTGCCCAATCAAAGCTTGCATTTTCAAACAATGTGAGGGAACACTTGATGTCAGTGCAGTTAAAATTGCTACATAATTTATTGTCTTACTATCACTTTGGTACAAGATTATTCAGAAGTAGAATTGATTTTCACAGACTCAATATTTTCAGCACCAATTTTCTGAAATCACAAGGGTAATTAGCCTTTGTCTCCCATGGGTATTTCTTTAAAGTCTTTGATCTGAGTTTCCAGAAGGATTTTTTCAATTGTCTGCTTTATTTCTGAGGAACTTTTTGAAACCTTTTCTTGAGCTGATCTTTTTGCTTAGTAAGCATTGACTCTTCTCTATTGGAAAGGATTACAAAAGAAGGCTGTTCAAGGCTGTTGGGAAATATGCATTAGAGCTATGAAAGATATCACTCTCTTTGGAATTTTCAGCATCTGAATAGAGTTCAAGTGATCACAATTTCATTGATGGAGGACTGGATTTTTCAATTCTTCTTTCCAATAAATAGATTTCTCCAAAGAAAAGCTAATGTATTCATGCCAAACCTAGAATCATTGCAAGTTTACTGCACAGAAGGAGGCTATTTGGCCTATTGTTTCTGGCTCTGTGCAAGACTAGCTCAGTGAGTCTCACTTCTTTGCCCTTTCCTTACTGACCTGCAAATTTGTCTTCTGCTACTTAGCTGCTTCTCTTTTGAAAGCCACAATTGGATATGCCTGCACCACATTTGTAGATAATGCATTCCAAATTCCAACCACTCACTGCATTAAAAAAAATTTTCCTCAGGACACTGTCGGTTCTTTTGAAATTCACAACCTTAAATCAGCTTTTTCAGAATTTTGCCTGTTCTGATGTGTTTCACTCAACTTTGTTTAGATCCACAATGAATAAGGTGATCTATCATGTTTGCATTGACTATTTTGGTTTTGTCAAGATAGGCAGCTGGAATGACCAAATGGATTGATCTTCAGACACATTCTCACTGATTGTTACTGGAGGAAGACTGAAATACCATAAGATATGGGAGCGGAATTAAGCCATTTGGCCCATCGAATCTGCTCTGCCATTGGATCATGGCTGATATGTTTCTCAACTCCATTCTCCTGCCTTTTCCCCATAATCCTTGATCCCCTTACCAATCCAGAGCCGATCTATCTCGGTCTTAAATACACTCAATGACTTGGCCTCCGGAACCTTCTGCAGCAATGGGTTCCACAGATTCACTGCCCTCTAGCTGGAAAATATCCTCCTTATCTCAGTTCTAAGTTATCATCCCTTCACTCAAACGCTGTGCCCTCGGGTCCTAGTCCCTCCTACTGGAAGAAACATCTTCTCCACATCCACTCTACCCAGGCCCCTCATTATTCTGTAAGTTTCAATCAGATTCCCCCATTATCCTTCTAAATGCCATTGAGTACAGACCCAGAGTCCTCAACCACTCCTCATTTGACAAGTCCCTCATCCCCGGGATCATTCTTGTAAACTATCTCTGGACTCCCTCTAAGGCCAGCACATTGTTGTTTAGATATGGGGCTAAAAACAGCTCACAATGTTCCAAATGCAGTCTGACAAGAGCCTTATAGAGGCTCAGCAGTACATCCCTGTTCTTGTATTCTAATCGTCCCTGAATGAATGTTAACATTACATTTGCCTTCTAACTGCCAATTGAAACTGCACGTTAACCTTAAGAGAATTTTCAGCTAGGACTCCTAAATCCCTTTATACTTTTCTTTTCTTCCCCCTCTTGAATGGCTCCCTGCACCACGATGCCATGGTCCATTTGCTCATCCTCCCTACAGCCCCCTCTCTCATCCACACAGGGAATGAAATCTTAAACCCGTTAGATAAGTTAAGGGCTGAGGTTCCTTCAGCACTACTTCCTGGGTCCCTCTACCTTCCTCATTCATAGTCAGACTCTCTTGCCCTGACCACTGACTGAATTTGAGGCAGTTAATCTAGGGCTTGTGACTGCCCCCTGAAATACTGCGTCCAGGTAGCTCTCCCCCTCCCTGATGTGTCGCAGTGTTCAAAGTTCAGACTCCAGTTCATCAACTCTGAGCCGGGGTTCCTAAGCAATCAACACTTGCTGCAGATGTGGTCATTATGAACCAACACCCATGTCGTGCAGGGTACAGCACACTGCCTGGCCCTGCATCTCTAATCTACTTATTTTCAATTTGATTTTTAAAAATTTCCGACTGATCTTTTAGTTTGTAACCTGTAAATATTTCACCTATCTACCTTCAGTCAAAAGTAACCCATAATAGAGAGTCAAATTAGTAACGCTTACTCGTTTGTGCTAGGATCCTGATCCCGGGCTTCAATTTATCCTGTTAAAAAGAACTTCATAAACTACAAGTCAGAAAAGCAAGCAAAAAGTACCCTTTTACCTTCTGCAGCAAACTCCCATGCTGCCTACAAATTCCCCCCACTATATACTCGGGCTAAGTCTCACTCAGGGTGCAAGCTCCCCTTTCTGACCATGTGAAGCTTACTGAAAAGCCAAATTTCTCTCAATTATATCAGGATTTTAGCTCTGTGCCAAAAGTGATAGTGGAAAAGGACTGGGCCACTCATGTTCTACCACCGCTCAAACAGCTTAAAAGTAAACTATGCCTTTATACCTTACCTGCCTTATAGAATCAGGCCATTCCTGAGACACAGGTATCACCCACATTGCTTTAGGTCTGGAGTCAGATATAAACCAAACAAGAATGGCAGTTTTACTTCCCTAAAGGATATTAACAAAGCAGGTGGGTTTTTTAAAACAATGAATGATACTTGTGATAATCACCATTGCTGATACTGGCTTTATGTTCCAGATTTAATAAATTTAAACTTTACCAGATGTCATGGTGAGATTTGCACCCATCTCCCAAGAGCATTAATCAGGTCTCCCTGGATGACTAGCCCAGTGATATTACTGCTGCACCATCATCTGTTCACTGTGAGTGCTACTTAATCCTGCTGTCCTAGTTTTTCAATGTAATCTTGAAATTCTTTTCCTTCACAAGTGCACATTCTTGAAATCCTCACCTAGCAAATACCGATCGCCGTCACTCTCGGAAACTTTAATTGATCCAGCATATACAACATTCAGGGGAAAGGGTTCAGATTTACTGTATCCCTTCAGTGATGATTTCTCTTCTAAAAAACCTAGTTCTGATTCAATGGTTATCTCTCCGTGTTCTCCTGTCGATCATCATAGGTATTGTTATTTTTCTGTACCTGCCCTTTGAACAAGATTTTCTCAGATTACAACAGAACATTGATCAGATGGGCCAAGGGGCCAAAGAGTGGCAGATAGAGTTTAATTTAGATAAATGTGAGTTGTTACATTTTGGTAAGGCAAACCGGGGCAGGACTTATAGAGTAAATGGTAAGGGCCTGGACAGTGTTACCAAACAAAGACGCCAAGGTGTGCAGGTGCATAGTTCCTTGAAAGTGGAATTGTAAGCAGACAGGGTAGTGAAGATGACATTTGGCATACTTTTTGATGAATGGCCTAAGCTCGAAACGTCAGCCTTCCTGCTCCTATGGTGCTGCTTGGCCTGCTGTGTTCATCCAGCTCTACACCTTGTTATCTCAGATTCTCCAGCATCTGCAGTTCCTACTATCTCTGAAACAATTTTAACCCCACTGCGAAGTCTGTTCTAAGGATGCCTAGCCTGAAGAAGTTACCCTCCTCCCTCTGGACAAACCTCAGGGGATCTCTCTCCCACAGCAACTCTCTCGTAATCTCTTCGCCCCTGAAACTGCTCGACCACGTCCTGAAGCAAACCAGGTACTACAGCCACATTACCTTTCTTAGTACCTGCCTATGGAACCAGATCATCCCCAATGGACTACAGTCCACATTCAGGCCTTCCCAATTTGGCCCCAACCGTGACAATGTCTACATTCATAGCATTGAGATCCTTCAGAAGCGTTTCTCCCTGCGACTCCTGAAACACACTCTCGCAGCAATGCGCCGGCATCTCCAGGCACTACAATCAAGCCTACCCCAGCTCAGAGCATCCCTCTCCCAGACCTGCAAAGGACCTCTCCTGTTTTTTATTCTTCGTAGGACCCACAACCTGAACTCACAATTCTACTCAGCTTTATTGGATACTGACATTTCTGAAGAAGGGTCTAGGCCCGAAATGTCAGCCTTTCTGCTCCTATGATGCTGCTTGACCTGCTGTGTTCATCCAGCTCTGCAACTTGTTGTCTCGGATTCTCCAGCATCTGCAGTTCCTACTATCTCTGATACAATTTGGCATACTTGCCTTTATTAGCCATAACATTGAGTACAGGAGTTAGGATGTCAAGTTGTGGCTGTATGGGACATAGGTTAGGCCACTTTTGGAGTATTGCATACAATTGTGGTTGTCCTTCTATAGGAAGGATGTTGTTAAACTTGAGAGGGTACGGAAAAGATTTACAAGGATATTGCCGGGACTGGACAGTTGGAGCTATAGGGAAAGGCTGAATAGGCTGGGGCATTCTCCCTGGAGTGTCGGAGGCTGAGGGGTGACCTTATAGAGGTTTGTAAAATCATGAGGGGCACGGATAGGGTGAATAGCCAAGGTCTTTTACATAGGATAGGGCTGTTGAAAACTAGAGGGCATCCATTTGAGGACAGAGGGGAAAGAATTACAGAGGACCTGAAGGGTAACTTTTTTACGCAGTGGGTGGTGCATGTCTGGAATGAAATTCCAGAGGAAGTGGTGGAGACGGGTACAATTTCAACATTCGTAAGTCATCTGGATGGGATTATGAAAAGGAAGTGTTTAGAGAAATATGGGATGATTGCTGGCAAATGGGACTAGGTCAGATTGTGATGTCTGGTCAGTGTGGATGAGTTGGACCAAAGGGTCTGTTTCCCTAGATGTTTTTCTAGATGACTGTATGACTCTGTGATTCATTCCAAATCCTTAATCCAGTCTTCCCTTAAGCTTTCAAACATGTCTCAATTTGGTCAAAGCTATAAACTTTTGTCAGGGGATGTGAGTGTCACTTGTGAGGCCATTATTGTTGCCCATTCCTGATCATCCTTCTGATAGTGGCGATTAGTCACCTTTGCAAACAGTTGCAGTTCCTCTTCTGTAGGTACACCCACAGTGATATTAAGAAAGGACTTTAGGATTTTCATGCAACATCCAGTCTGTTATCATTCTGGTAAATCATGTGAGGTCAATGTTTCTTTTTTGAGGGACAGTGCAAGGATGTTGGAGACTTTGAGCTATAGGGAGAGGCTGAATACGCTGGGGCTATTTTCTGGAGTGTCAGAGGCTGCGGGGTGATCATATAGAAGTTTATAAAATCATGAAGAGCATGGATAGGTTGAATAGCCAAGGTCTTTTTTCCAGGGTAGGCGCATTCAAAACTAGAGGACATAGGTTTAAGGTGAAAGGGGAAAGATTTAAAAGGGACCTAAGGGGTAACTTTTTCATGTAGAGGGAGGTGCGCGTATGGAAAGAGCTGCCAGAGGAGGTGGTGGAGGCTGGTACAGTTACAACATTTAAAAGGCATCTGGATAGGTATATGATTAAGAAGGGTTTAGAGGGATATGGGCCAAATGCTGGCAAATGGGGCTAGATTAATTTAGATATCTGGTTGGCATGGACAAACTGGACTAAAGAGTCCGTTTCTATGCTGTACATCTCTATGACTCTACAACTGTCTAAAAGATATCTGTATTTGGAGTCTCAAATCTCTTCGATCCTCAACTATTCCTGCTTTCTGACTATTTAGGTAACAGAACAGTAGCGGATGCGAAGGTTTAAAATCAGTTTTGGAAAATGATCATGTGTGGCATTTGGGAGATTTATTCATGTATTCTTATGGGGACACAAAGTGTTACATCTAAGAAATGAAAGCAGGCTGTTTCTCATGTTCTTTCTTTTCTAGTTTCTGGGTCATTGTGTTCAGCAAATGTCGTCAAGTACAGACGAGTAGTGGAAGATTACTGTAAAATGGTGAGTTTTGTTGCTTAAGGTAATTTCTCTGAAGGGGTTAATGTTCAGGTTACTTTGACTCCACTCATTCTACTGATGTCACATAGTTGGTGGGTGGAGACAAGGAGTTCTACTTTAACTTTGGCAGAAAGCAGATGTATCTGTATCAGCTCCTTTCGGTCCTAGCAATTACACCTGACCAAATATCATTCGACTTATTGTCTTCATACATTAAACTTTCCTGTATTCTAGAATTGTGGCTCTTCTACATATAGTCTATGGTGGTGTATGCTTTATGTGGAGATGCCGGTGTTGAACTGGAGTGGAGTGGATCTGCTCAGATGAGGAGGTATGCAATGGACACCTACAGACACTGAAAGACGCCCTCATAAGAACGGGATACAATGGTCAACTCATCAATTGCCAGTTCCGAAGTGCCACAGGAAGAAACCTCAATGACCTCCTCAGAAGACAGACATGGGATACAACCAGTAGAGTACCCTTCGTCATCCAGTACTTCCCTGGAACGGAGAAACTACATCATGTCCTTCACAGCCTTCAGCATGTCATTGATGATGATGACCATCTCACCAAGGCCATCCTTATGCCTCCACTTCTCACCTTCAAACAGCCACCAAACCTCAAACAGACCACCATTCGCATCAAACTACCCAGCCTTCAGGAGAACAGTGACCATGACTCCACACAACCCTGCCATGATAACCTCCGCAAGACACGTCAGATCATCAACATGGATACTACCGTCACATATGGGAACACCACCTGCGAGGTACATGGTAGATATTCATGTGACTTGGCCAATGTTGTCTACCTGATATGCTGCAGGCAAGGATGCCCCGAGGTATGGTACGTCGACGAGACCAAGCAGACCCTACGACAAGGATGAGCGGACACTGCACAATAATCACCAGGCAGGAAAGTTCCCTCCCAGTCAGGAAACACTTCCGTAGTCATTCAGCCCCCGATCTTCGGGGAAGAGTCTTCCAAAGAGGCCTTCAACATACATGACAACGCAGAATCACCGAGCAGAAACTGATAGCCAAGTTCCATATGCATGAGGACGGTCTCAACCGTGATCTGGTGTGGAGAACTGCTGGCGCCGATGTTGAACTGGGGTTGAGTGGACCTGCTCATACAAGGAGTAATGCAATGGACACCTACAGATGCTGAAAGATGCCTTCATAAGAATGGGATATGACAGTCAACCCATCAATCACCGGTTCCAAGCTGTATACATTCATTGGCCAGGTCTAATTGTAACAGCATGTCTGATCTGGAGCTCCTAATGTAGAATTTCTATCACCGGTGCCACAGCAAAAAAACTGTCCTGCTTTTGTAAAATCTTCCTTACCATTCTGTTTTAACACCATTACCTTTATTATTTGTTATTATCTCTCTACCGTAAATAGTTTGTACTGTTTTTGATTACATGTCACTTTGGTTAGGCCCTCATCATGCAACTCTTGTGCTTACTCATGTTATTCCAGCCATTTGGTTTCTCTCCACCACCATCTTATTTTTGATTATTTGTAATTATCTCTCTGTCTTAATTAACAGGGTCATAGGTCATCCCTTCACTTGTTATTCAGCTGTTGACACTTTACTCACACAATTTGGCACTTTTGATCACCTGCAAAGACTTGTTATTCAGACTGTCGACATTCCAGTCACATTATTCGTACTTACCTGTTGACACTGTCAATTACTTGGAATTATCCTACCATTATCTCTCTGCCTATATATTCTGTGCCTGTGCACCTCCCTCCACTTCACCTGATGATGGGACAGTGCTCTGAAAGCTTGTGTCTTAAAATAAAGCTGTTGGATTATAACCTGGTGTCGTGTGATTTCTGAATTAGTCTTTAAGTAGGCACAAGATAAAAGAGCATTAGTGGCAATAAAACACCTCAAACAACCGTTACCCAGTACCATGTACTGGTAGAGGCAAATACCAAAACTTGTCAGGAGTGGACATCTGAGAGTTTTCACATCCACTTTGTGGATTTAATCCTTTCTGAACCAGAAGAGAGTTTTGAAGTGAAAAGGCCAAGAATTTTGCTGACAACTTAGAAGTGATTCTTAAAATTTATCGTTGTGTAAGACAGAATAAATGGAACCCCTGTCATGTTTATAATGGGCAATGAAAAGAATCCTCATGGAAATGCAACCCTTTATTTTTCAAGGTTTTGAATTTCTCAAAATACACAAATCTAATCATGCATACATTCATTGGCTAGGTCTAGTTGTAACAATATGTCTGATCTGGAGCTCCTAATGTAGAATTTCTATCTATCTCGTTCCTCTTGCAGGATGGGACCCATACTTGCCACTTGCTTATGCTTCTGACTCTGTATCAGGACAAATGGCATTGTTTAGAGGTAATATCCCTGACATTCATGGCGTTTCCAATGTGTTCACCTCGGAGGTGGAGGAGGGGAAATGACATCAGCATGGCGACAGACCAAAGGAGAAAAGAACAATTACAGAATCATTGATATGTCACAGGGCAGAATGAGGCCATTCGGCCCATTGTGTCTGCTCCGACTCTTCAAGTGAGCACCATCACCTCATGCCAATCTCCTGCTTTTGCCGTATACCCTTGCACATTATTTCTAGTCACTAACAGTCTCTTGTATGTCTTGAATGAACCAGCCTCCACCACATTTCCAGGATCATTCCATGCCCTAACCACTCACTGAGTGAAAAAGCTTTTCCTCACATCACCCTTGCTTCTTTTGCAGATCATTTCAAATCTATGCCCTCTTGCGCTTGTTCTCTTTACAAGCAAGAACAGCTGCTCCCCATTTACTCTATCCAGGGTCCTCACAATTTTGAAAACTTCAAATTAAACGAGGAGAACAAAAGCTTCATTGAAGAGGTGTACCTTAAGGAAGGGTTGAAAGGGATATGATGAAGGAAAGAGATGGGAATGTTGAAGGGATAATTCCTGTCCCTGGGAAGCTCTAAAAGCACACAGAGGGAGTGGAAGGATCGAGAAATGGGGCTGGATGTTGCTGGGTTAAATGTAGAAGCTGACCCCTCATCGAAGGCGCTGTCAAGTGACCGCATGCAGATGCAGAAGAGATTGTTGAAAATTCCTGATGTGAAGGCAGAAGGGTAAAGGATCAGACATCAGTAAAGATTTTGCAGACACAATCAGTTGACAGTGGGAAAACCAGCAATATTAATTTTAGTGATAGCAAGAACTGCCGATACTGGAGTCAGAGACAACACAGCGTGAAGTTGGATGAACACAGTTGGTCAGGCAGCATCAGGGGAGCAGGAAAGCTGCCGTTTCATGTCGGGACCCTTCTTCAGAGCCATTTTCGGGTCGGGACCCTTCTTCAGAGCCATTTTCGGGTCTGGACCCTTCTTCAGAAAATGGCTCTGAAGCAGGGTCCCAACCTGAAACATCAGCTTTCCTTCTCCCCTGATGCTGCCTGGCCTGCTGTGTTCCTCCAGCTCCACACTGTGTTATATTAATTTTAGTGGCCAACAGAAGGATGTTTTTCTTCAAGTGAGCAAGCGCTGAAAATGGAAGGTGCTGGATATGATGGAGATTAATTCCAACATGGGATCAAAATACTGTTAATGACCACTCTTAACAACTGAAAGAACTGCAGATGCTGTAAATCAGAGGCAAAAATAGAAATTGCTGTACAGAGTCACTTTCTAAGGAAGGGTCACTGGACCCAAAACGTTAACTCTGATTTCTCTCCACAGATGCAGCCAGACCTGCTGAGCTTTTCCAGCAGTTTCTATTTTTGTGTCTAATGACCACTTATAATATTTCGGAACAATTACATAACATGGAGACTTAGCAATGAATGGACCAGAATTCTCATGGACATTCTTCAATCTATTGTAACTTGTAAAAGAGCAGGAGAAACCCTGATGAACAATTACTGTAGTAACTTTCTAGGGTTTCTGCCTGTCTGAAGTTGAAGACAGAGATTTAGAGACATACCAGCAGACTTTCAACACATAATTAAAGCATATATTGTCATCAATATCCTTATGATTAGGACTAAGGTTTAATCCATCTGAATTAATCCAGGTCCACAAGATAAAAGAAGCATTAAAATTGACCAAATTAAAGGTTTTAAGACACAAAGATGAACCCTCTCTGTCATATTACATATCCAAGTTTTTGAAGAGACTCACAGGAACATGGAAAGTAGAACCGGAGTGTTTAAAAACTTCACAGACAATTCACAAAGTGAACCTCCTACCACTTATTTTAAGAATGGTGTTGTCTCTCATAAACAAAAAAATGCTTTTTGAGTTAATTGGAGGAATCTGCTGGATGTTTCTTTTATTCAGAAAAGCAATGCAAAAAAAGACAAATTTTGATGATTCAGTTTACAAACTTGGTACAGTTTGTGTTACGGTGATTCAGGTTCAGAGCTGATCCAGTGCCTGATTGAGATACCCTGCATCAGAAAATGGTATTCCTCCTGAAATGTGTTGATGCTGTGATTTTAGTTATCTTGGCCCTAAGTTCAAGAACTCCCTAGCTAAACCCCTCTGTCTCTCTCTGCTTCTTATTCCTCATTTAAGATGCTCGTTACGTCTCATTAGGTGTCTCAGTTTCAAATTGTTTGTTTGACAATGTTCCTATTAAACCTGGGACTGTTCCCTGAGAAGGAATAAAGTCTCACAAATAACGCCTCCTGATCGAGGTCGAAAACAGAGAATGCGGGAGAAACTCAGCAGGGCTGGATGCGTCTATGGAAAGATGAACAGAGTTCATGTTTCAAGTCTGATATGACTCTTCATCAGAACTCAGAACTGATCCAACACATTTTGTATAACTCGAAAGAGAGGTAACTAGTATGAATATTTCCAAATTCTAATGTATTTTTCTCTCTCGGTGAGTATGCTGCTAACACTATTTTTTTTGCTCCATAGAATCCCTACAGCACGGAAGCAGGCCATTCAGCCCATCGAGTCTACACCAACCCTCCAAAGAGCATCCCACCCGGACCCACTTCCCTGACCTATCTCTGTAACACTGCATTTCCCATGGCTCATCCACCCAGTATGTACACTATGTGCAATTTTGGCATGGCCAATCCATCTAATCTGCACATCTTTGGACTGCTGGAGGAAACCAGAGCACCTGGAGGAAACCCACACTGATAGTTGCCTGGAATCAAAGTTGGGTCCCTAGTGCTGTAAGGGAGCAGTGCTAACCACTGAGCAACCATGCCACCCTCCAGGAAGCCCAGGTTCAAATCCCACTTCCTCCAGGGGTGTGTCATAACGCGTTTGAACAGCTTGAAGAGAAATTATTTAAACACCCTCCTTAAATGCAAATTGCTGTTGTTGTGGGTTCCATTGCATCCTATGGATCATGTGCTGGATTTTCCACCTTTATCTAAGTCAGAATTCTGGAACATTAGACAGCCCTAAGTACATTAGCGGAGCTTCAAACAAACTTGGAAGGAAAGTTCCTCCACATGCTAATATCCTACCGGTTTAGCAGTCCCAGAATCCTGCTCATTATTTTGGCTTTTCATCTTCCGGGCTTGTTTGGAAAGAAATCGTTTTGGAGGCTAGTAAGAGTTCACCATTCGTTTCTATCCCCTTTATGTGCCAGAGCCAGCAAAGAGATGTGAGGTGTAGCTGGCACAGTATAACAGAGGCTGCACAAGCCAATGTTGCTATAGCAATTTGCTTAAAAGCAGTGAAAAAAAAACTAAAAGAAATGGAGCTGTTATAAAATAAGAGGCTGCAGTTAGGGACTATTTCTGAAGTGTTGTGTCCTAGCCAAAGTGTAAAATATTTTGTTTTCCTTGTGGATGACAATCATCCATATGCTTCTCCAGTTTTTTTGTCAAAATACAGTTTATCAAAACAGAGATCCATAGACAATATAAAGCACAGAGTAAGATATATGCATAAAGATGCTTCCATCTGGAGTAAAACAAATGTCTGAATCTGATTACCAGAAACAAAGGCTAATTTTTTAATGAATCCCAGTTCTGAAGTGATGGAGTGAATCTTTCAGTGTTTAACCTTTCAATTCTGGAGGAGTGCCAGAGGATTGGAAAATTGCAAAGGTGACACCCCGATATGAAACAGGAGTGAGGGAGGCAAAAAGCAGATGACTTTGGGCTGATTAGCCTCATGTCTATTGTTGGAAAGGTATTGGAATCAGTTATTAAGGAAGTAATAGCAGAATATTTAGAAAATCATAATCGAATCAAGCAGCATCAGCATGGTTTCATGAAAGGGAAATTGTGTCTGACAAATTTATTGGAGTGTTTTGAGGAAACCTCAACCAGAGTGGATAGCGGGGAAGCAGTTGATGTACTTTGACTTCCAGAACATGTTCAACAATGTTCCTCACGAAAGGTTAAGCCATAAGATAAGAGCCCATGGTGTTGGAGGTAGTGTATTGGTGTGGATAGAGAATTGGGTCATGGGCAGGAAACAGCAAGTGGGGACAAAGGGTTCTTTTTCAGGTTGGTGACCTGTGACTGGTGGGGTTCCACACGGACCAGTGCTGGGACCACAACTGTTCACATTATTTATTAATGACTCGGAGGAAGGAAGCGAATGTACTATAGTCAAATTTACAAACAACGCAAAATAGTTGGAAAAGCAGGCAGTGAGATGGATACAAACAGTTTACAGAGAAATATTGATAGATTAAGTTAGTGGGCAGAAAGTTATGAGCATTTGGAATTCCTTGCCACAGAGAGCTATGGGAGTGGATTCCTTGTGTGTACTTAAGGATGAGATCGATAGATTTTTGTTCTGTTAAAGAATCAAAGATTTTGGGAAAAGGCAGCAAACTGGACAAGAAGAATATTGGGTAAGCCATGATCCTCTTCAATTGTGGAGCAGGATTGAGGGGCTGAGTGGCCTCCTCCATATGATTGAGATGAAATAACACTGGCAGCATTAACCAAGGAAAAATAAATTCTGAGTGGCTCTTAACAGGAGAAATTGTGCATTCGCCTGCTTTATTCTGCCACAGAGGTTTAACCACCATCTGTATAATGATGGAATAAAAGATTTTCCTATTCATATTTGTCACAGGTTTATTGTTAGCAAGCATTGTAACTCCTTGTGTGCCATCAGCACAGCATTGCACTTTAAGGGAAACTTACCGTGTTGTCTCCCCCTGTTGACATGGAGACGGTGTAACACCCATCTCCTCCAAACAAGACCTCTCCGGCCCGCATCGAATGGATCTACATCTGACAAATGTCTTGCTTTCAGATCAACACAGCGGGTGCACTTGTCTCTTAAAGGAGACATCCTTACACTTTGTGCATTTGTTAAGCTATACAAGAGTCAATCTCAGAGTGCCTGTTCCAGGAGATCACGCTCCAGCCCTCTCCCAGTCATGTGATTATTTTAAGTCATTCATGGGGCATGGGCATCACCAGCCAGGCCAGCATTGATTGGCTATCCCCAATTGTCCAGAAGCCAGTTGAGAGCCAAGTGCGTTGCTACAAGTCTGGAGTCGCATGTTGGCCAGACTGGGTAAGAAAGGCAGATTTCCTTCCCTGAAGAGCATTGATGAACCAGATAGGTTTTTAACAACAATCAGTGGTGGTTACATGGTCACTAGTAGGCTAGTTTTTTTTATTAATTCTAGATTTGTTTTATTGAGTTCAAATTTACCCTCTGCCAGTTGTGAATTGAAACCCAAGACTGCAGAACATTAGCCTAAGGTTCTGGATTTCAAGCCCAATGACATTACCATCTCACCACCACCTCCCTCCATCATAATGTGCTATACGCTCATGACTTTAAACTATTTTCTCCACTACTAATTTAGCAAATGGCACTGTTTCTTCATGTGTTTGTGATCTAACTAGCATTGGTATTCAAAATACTGTTCCTTAAATCCAAGGTGTTTTCTTTAAAATTCTTCACTTAAAGCATTATAGGTACATACATTCTCTGATACTCTCTGGAGCCTCTCCATCTTTCTCAATCTCTCATGTGACATTGACATCATTATCGCATCATTATTCGTCATCATCACTACACATTCTGCTGATGTCTCATCGCTTTATAACACCCAAATGGCAATGATGTTCATTGCATTGGGTGAAGTTATCCAGGTGCAACATGGTCAGGCTTCACTGGATGTAACAACTCTCTGAAGACCTCTCTCACTAAGTGGAGACAACAAAGTTAATTCTCCTTCGACACAGTCAATGAGGTCTGCAAAATCTGAAATTGTAGCTCCTGTACCAAATCTAAGGTGCTGGCAGATCTGCCTTCCTCCATTCCATCTGCTTAATTGACAACAGCTTTTGACAGAACCTTTGCAATGCTCAGACTGAGCAGGATAATTGGAACTAACAAAAATATTTGTAAGGGTGTTGCTGGGGTTAGAGGGTTTGAGTTTTAGGGAGAGGCTGAAGAGGCTGGGGCTATTTTCCCTGGAGCATGAGAGACTGAGGGGTGACCTTGTAGAGATTTATAAAATCATGAGGGGTATAGATGGTGTGAATAGCCAAGGTCCTTTTCCCAGTTTTAACAGAGTCTAAAACGAGGGGGGCATAGGTTTCAGGTGAGAGGGGAAAGATTTAAGAGGGACGTAAGGAGCAACTTTTTCATGCAGATGGCAGATTATGTGTGGAATGTGTGGCCAAAGGAAGTAATAGAGGCTGGTGGATTTGAAGGGCATCTGGATGTGTATATGAATAGAAAGTGTTAAAGGGATATGCGCCAAGTGCTGGCAAATGGAACTAGACTAATTTAGGATATCTGGTTGGCATGGACAGGTTGGAGCAAAGGCTCTGTTTCTGTGCTGTACAACTCTACGACCCTGTTAAAAGTCAATGACAGCAGCAATGCTGTAGCTAGGGTTCTGCGCAAACAAAGTCCTCTCACTCAAAAAAACTCAAACAGGGAAAAACTTCTCGACAAATAATAAATCCAGAAGAAGCAAAATGACAAGTCCAAAACAACAGCAAAATTAAATTCCCCAGTAAGCTCTTCATCCCAGATTTAAGATTGAAGGTTCAACAGTCGTTTGAAAACCATGAGATGAATTAGTGAAAAAGGATCGAGGCGTAGGGTATCAATTATCTTTCAAAATGATTGGTAGTTTTTTTCATTCACTCGTGGGATGTGGGCATCGCTGCCTGGGCCAGCATTTATTGCCAGTTTCAAATCTGGAGATACTGCAGCTGTATTAACATACAAAAAACAATGACTTGTCAGCTAATGTTAAGTGGCAGCTTCAAGCACCACCCTGAATAAACTTCATTAATTCCTCGATTTAAATTAATTGAGACACACTCTCGAGCGAAGAGGACATTTCTAGTTACAGAAGGAAAGTTTTATCCTGGAGCGTTGCTTGAGGGAGCCAAAAGGGAAATTCAGGATAGCTGGCTACGTGTTCCTACCCTTACCAGTGGAATTGCAAAATTGGAGGGAAAGTAGATGGGGTCACCCATTTTTGTAGGAATAACAGCAAAATGTACTATTATTTAACTGGTGGAAAATTGCAGCATGCTGCTGTGCAAAAGGACCTGACACTTCGAAAGTTTGTGATTTCAAATAAACCTGTTGGACTATAACCTGGTGTCGTGTGACTTCTGACCTTGAGAAAAGACGTACTGGCACTGGAGGGAGTGCAGAGGAGGTTCACTAGGTCGATTCTGGAGTTGAGAGGGTTGGCTTATGAGGAGAGATTGAGTAAACTGGGACTGTACTCATTGAAATTTAGAAGAATGAGGGGGGATCATATAGAAATGTATAAAATTATGACGGGAATAGATAAGATAGAAACAGGGAGGTTGTTTCCACTGGCGGGTGAAATTAGAACCGGGGGCGTAGCTTCAAAATAAGGGGGAACAGATTTAAGACTGAGTTGAGGAGTAACGTCTTTAACCAAAGGGTTGTGAATCTGTGGAATTCCCTGCCCAATGAAACAGTTGAGGCTACCTCATTGAAAGTTTTCAAGACAAAGATAGATTTTTGACCAGTAAAGGAATTCAGAGTTAGGATAAGCAGGCAGTTAAGTGGAGTTGAGTCAACAAAGAGATCAACCATGATCTTCATTGAATGATGGAGCAGGCTCAAGGGGCCAGATAGCCTACTCTGTCTCCTATTTCTTATGTCCTTATGTACATATACACTATTCCTGCATGGGGTGAACCTGATGATTTTTTCCCCATCCCTCTTGTCATATTTTTATGACTTATAGTTTCACCTTGTGCAGGGAAGAGCCTGATGAAATAACCTTATACAACAGAATAGGAAAAGAAATTTTAGAGATGGCCCCGAAAGAGAAACATCAGATTTCTGTACAGTCTCCTTCACTGGCCGTAAAACTGAATTAAATGACATGGCTGTTAAGCACTTAATTTGATATACATCCACCTTTGCAATGGTTTCATCTTCAGAAGACTCCCATGTAATTGGTTCAACAGAAAATTCAGCTTAGTTCCATATGAGGCAATTGAAAGAGGCTTTCCTCTGAACATGATGTCTATAATGGAAAGTAGTCATTGGGCTTCTCTTGCAAATTATTGATACTCTAAGTCTTCCTACTATGAAAAGGAAACATTAGCTTGTTAAAGGCTTATTAAAGGAATTTGATTTCCAACAGGAGAATATAGATCTGATCATATATTGTAACCAACCAAATTTGACACCTTCGGGCAATAGACATAGAGAGGAATAATTGTCATTACCTGATCACTTTCCATGGTCGAGATACAACCTTCATCATCCCTTTTTAAAGCCAACTCTCTCCTCAACTTATTAAGAAAAGCTTAGAATGCTTCTCGTTTGATTCTCACAATTAATACCAGTGCTAATTAATTATAGCATAACAAGTGTTACTGTGAACAAGAATACTAGAAAGGAAACTTTTACTTCAGAACGACAGATGCCAACTTGTTTTCATCCTGCCTCAATTATTCCAGTTCTTATCACAAATGAGTCTTGGCTAACCGTCCCACAACAAGGCTGTAAAAATATACCAATCATACATCCTGCAATTTTCAGAAATATTTAGTCTAGAGTGACTGCTGATATCTAGCCTGACACATTACATCCTAAAACATCCCAGGAATAGATAACGTTGAACTATTTCATGAGGTAAAAAGAAAGCTAAAACTTTAAACATTTGAGATTGAACTAAATCCTACTGCAACAGTGCATTTTTTAAAAATTTATTCACAGAATGAGGGCTTTGCTGGCTATACCAGTATTTATTGCCTTTCCCAGAGGGTAGTTAAGAGTCAACCACATTGCTGCAGGTCTGGAGTCACCTATAGACCAGACCAGGTAAGGATGGCCATTTCCTTCCTGATAGGACAATAGTGAACCAGACAGGGCATTTTCCTGATAATTGATTCAGAGTCATCATTAGACAGTTGGCTTGAGTCATTTTATTGAATTCAAATTCCACCATCTGCTGTGACAGGATTTGAACCCAGGTCCCCAGAACCTTACCTGGTTTACTAGCTTAACAGTCCAGATGTAATACCACTAGGCCATTGCCTCCCCGTAGCTACCACTGCCATAAAATACAATGTCTACCATTGTGTGTAAGGAGAACAAATTTGACAGTATTTTACACAGATCTCTGGATCAATTATCTGAAGAAGGGACAGTATTTCATTATTAGACCAAATGTAACAACACATACATAGAAATATTTAACTTTGAAACTGAATTAGTTGGCCAGTCCAGGCAGATTTCCAACCAAACTACTTTGACTCTTCACTATGAGTTTAGTGTTCTAGAATGTGATGTCATGAACCCTTCCTTCGTTCAGGGAGTAGTTCCACATCAGGAGAAATAAGCAATTGTTGTTCCAATGGCAAAGCAAAAATTAGCAGCGCTGGGCAAACACCATCTAAGCAGGCTACACACAATGCAACATGCAGATGATTTTGTCTTAGTAGTTTGCAGACTTCCTCGTAGGCCACACTTCATGGATCAGGCAACAGGGCTTACTAGAGATTTCCAATAAGCTTCTTCCAGAGTGTTATAATACACCATTGAACACAAGTCTTCACAGGCACGGAGAGAGAGAAAGAGACATAACCATTTGCCCTATGAGGCAGCCTCTCTGAAAGCATTCAATTAATGGTGGGTGGGTTTGGAGCAATCCTTTTGCTAATCATCATTAATGATTGATCATCCTCCAGCCTCACATATCAGAAATATGTGCCTGATATAACAGTTACAGAATCTAGGCCATGGGGTGAGATTCAGGAGGTTCTCAATCCAATGAACAGAATAGGGAAAACAATACTCTGCTAAATGCCACTGAACATGATGCCCTGTGAGTAAACTTTGTGGGACTTGTACACCTGTTCTTTGATATAAAGCCAGGCACCCCAGTGGAGCTGAAAGTCTAGGGTCCATGTATGCAAGTCGACTCATTGTGGGACAAAATGCGAATAAAAAAACAAATTTACAGGTGTATATTCTCAGATTCCTCTTCCTGTTCAGTAACCCTTCCTGGAGCTGATCTAGAATCATAGAATCCCTACAGTGTGGAAACAGGCCCTTCAACCCAACAAGTCCACACTGACCCTCAGAGCACCCCACCCAAACCCATCTGCCTATAGCCCACCTAATCTACACATCCCTGAAAACTATGAGTAATTTAGCATGGCCAATCCACCCAGTCTGCTCATCTTTGGATTGTGGGAGGAAACCAGAGCACCCAGAGGAAACCCACACAGACACGGGGAGAATATGCACCCGCCACATAGGCAGTCACTCAAGGGTGGAATCAAACCCAGGTTCCTGGCGCTGTGAGGTAGCAGTGCTAACCACTGAGCCACCGTGCCACCCATCTACACTAGGCTGCACCTGCCCTTGACAGCATGTCATGGTCTTAAACTTGTTCAAACTGCTCAGATCCAGGGAATACAGAAGTCCACGTCAGTATTGATCTTTGGCCGTCATTACCAGTCATCCAACAATGCCTTTCATGTTACAACATTTGAAGCTCTTACAAGCACAACGGGTGAATGATTGTACTCAGTTTGGGAAACCCCTTTCTGCAAACCCGTCACATTCAGAACTCATTATCACCACCTCGAACACCCTGAGCAATCAAAGCAACTCATAGTTTTGACTAAACACACAAGATGCAGAACAGAAAGGTACCAAAACAGCCTTATTCCTTACATGGTTTGGATCTTCAAGAAGTGCCTAAATGATAAAAGCTAACTGTACTTCAGTGCTTGTAATGCAGGAACTACTTACGTGTTCCCATTTCAATTAATTTTAATTCAATGTTCCTTCTTTTAATATCCTTTCCATCACTTTCCTGTTATCTGCTGAATGTATTTGTCTATTTTTATGACACGCTTGTCAGATGTCGCCCTCTTTTTAACTTATTATTTAGTGTATGCATTAACTTTATGAATTTTCTAATGAGGGTCTTTTAAGAATTACACTTCAGTAGCTCTTTTTGAGCAGTAAGGTAGAGAGAAGGATTTATTAATTTTTACTGTCGACGGTAGCCATGATATGGAGGTGCAGGTATTGGACTGGAATGGACAAAGTCAGAAGTCACATGATACCAGGTTTTGGTCCAATAGGTTTATTTGAAATCACAAGCTTTCAGAGCGCTGCTCCTTCATCACTCCAGCTGGACGATAACCTGGAGTCGTATGACTTCTGACTTAATTTATAACAGCAAGAGTTAGAAGCCTCTCTCCCTCCATCTCTCTCCCAATTTCTCTCAACCTCAGAAGACAACATCCAGTGGAAAAGTAAGTTGGAAAGATAAATCAGATTTAGATTTATTTATTTGTCACATGTACTAAGTATTGGAATGCACATGTGCAGCAAAAAGTGCACAAAAGTCACCAGTCACTGGCGCCCACTTTGTCACAAAAAACAGAATTTACATATTTTAACAGAGCCAAAAGGTAAGGAAGAAAAAATGATAAATCCAGATCTCAGAGTCCCAAGTCGCATCTCCAATTGCCAGGACACCCAGGAGCCCACCGCTGCCGCCATGCGAAAGGCCCATTCTCATCACCATTGCCTCACCAGTCCACTCTCACCCTCACCGCCTCACCGGCCCCACTCTCACCATCACCAACTCACCGGCCCCACTCTCGCTGTCACCGCCTTACCGGCCCCACTCTCACCATTACCGCCTCACTAGCCCCACTCTTGCTGTCACCGCCTTACCGGCCCCACTCTCACCATTACCGCCTCACTAGCCCCACTCTCGCTGTCACCGCCTTACCGGCCCCCCTCTCACCGTCACCGCCTCACCGGCCCCACTCTCGCTGTCACTGCCTTACCGGCCCCACTCTCACCGTCACCGCCACACCAGCCCCACTCTTGCTGTCACTGCCTCACCGGCCCCACTCTCGCTGTCACCGTCTTATCGGCCCCACTCTCACCACCACCGCCTCACCGGCCCTGCTCTCACCATCACTGCCTCACCGGCCCCGCTCTCGCTGTCACCGCCTCACCGGCCCTGCTCTCGCTGTCACCGTCTTATCGGCCCCACTCTCACCACCACCGCCTCACCAGCCCCGCTCTCACCGTCACTGCCTCACCGGCCCCACTCTCGCTGTCACCACCTCACCAGCCCCGCTCTCGCTGTCACCGCCTCACCGGCCCCGCTCTCGCTGTCACCGCCTCACCGGCCCCGCTCTCGCTGTCACCGCCTTATCGGCCCCACTCTCACCATCACCGCCTCACCAGCCCCGCTCTCACCGTCACCGCCTCACCGGCCCTGCTCTCGCTGTCACCGCCTCACCGGCCATGCTCTCACGGTCACCGCCTCACCGGCCCCACTCTCACTGTCACCGCCTCACCGGCCCCACTCTCACTGTCACCGCCTCACCGGCCCTGCTCTTGCTGTCACCACCTCACTGGCTCCACTCTCACCGTCACCGCCTCACCGCCCCTGCTCTTGCTGTCACCACCTCACTGGCTCCACTCTCACCGTCAC
>NC_063347.1:11734390-11744924 GCF_021869965.1 Rhincodon typus
GCTGTCACCACCTCACTGGCTCCACTCTCACCGTCACCGCCTCACCGGCCCTGCTCTCGCTGTCACCACCTCACCAGCCCCGCTCTTGCTGTCACCGCCTCACCGGCCCCACTCTCGCTGTCACCGCCTTATCGGCCCTACTCTCACCATCACCGCCTCACCAGCCCCGCTCTCATCGTCACTGCCTCACCGGCCCCACTCTCGCTGTCACTGCCTTACCGGCCCCACTCTCACCGTCACCGCCTCACCGGCCCCACTCTCGCTGTCACCGCCTCACAGGCCCCACTCTCACCGTCACCGCCTCACCGGCCCTGCTCTCGCTGTCACCGCCTCACCGGCCCCACTCTCATTGTCACCACCTCACCGGCCCTGCTCTCGCTGTCACCACCTCACTGGCTCCACTCTCACCGTCACCGCCTCACCGGCCCTGCTCTTGCTGTCACCACCGCACTGGCTCCACTCTCACCGTCACCGCCTCACCGGCCCTGCTCTCGCTGTCACCGCCTCACCGGCACTGCTCTCGCTGTCACCGCCTCACCGGCCCCACTTTCACCGTCACCGCCTTACCGGCCCCACTCTCGCCATCACCGCCTCACCAGCCCCAATCTCCCCCCCAATGCCCCCTCACCGGCCCCACTCTCACCATCCACTGCCCCCTCACCGGCCCCACTCTCACCACCCACTGCCCCCTCACCGGCCCGGTCTCCCAACCAAACCGGCCCACTCTTGATCCACTGCCGTCGCTCCGGCCCATGCTCGATCCGCCATCACTGCAGGACATGGCCTGTGTATTCAGTTCCTGCCACGTGTTTCCCAATCGCGACGTGACTCCTTAGGTAGGTAGTTAAAAGGAATTGCCAAGAACTTAGGGGCATCTATAAACTTTTGTCAGTGTTGGGGCTACCAGTCAACAATGAATCAATTGCCATCTCCATTTAGAAAATCTAAAATCTCTAAGGACTTTGTGTAACCTTTATCTTTCCTGTCTGTACCTGTCACTTTGTCTTTTTTAAACATCTTACCTGTGTTTTTGCGCATATTTAAAGTTGGATTTTTTTCTGGGATTAATCGGTAATTAGTAACTTTTTTCACTCAGGAACATCTTGTAATTGGCTCATCTATTTTGCTCTAGTTAACTACATTATTAAATGTAGTTGATATCAGCATGCTAAAAATAAGTGTCATGACTGATGTTATTACAGGATAAATCTGATTCCTGGCTGAAACATGGCTTGATAAATCATGTTCTCTTAGTCTGAAATCAGTGGTGGGTAAGTTGTTACACAGTATTTTGAGAGATAGGATTTACATGCACTTGGGGAGGTAAAGACTGATTAAGGACAGTCAGCATGGCTTTGTGCGTGGGAAATCGTGTTTCACAAACTTATAAGTTAATCATTCACCACTTTAGTGTGCACAGGCTAAATCCACATGACACTCTTTCAAATCCAAAATCTGAAAGAAGCGATATGAAAATAAAGATAAACCACACTTCTTACAAATCACAAAAGAAATACAATTATTTTTGACAGTCGACCATCGGAGGGTTAATAACCAAGACAATTTCCCCTGTTCACCTGATTGTAACAGTATTCTAACTGATTTGAGCAGCTTTCAGAATCCATTAATTATTTACACGCTTGAACATTCATCTTTAGTCCACCTTTCCAAAGTGTTCCTACAGTATACATTCCCCTGAATAATTATACATCTCCACTGACATACTTCAGTATGTTGTCATTGATTTATTACAGTCATTTGTAAAGGCAAAATGTTTTCCTCGTTCCAGAATTGGTGCCTGTGTGTTCAGCCCGTCCTGTGCCTCAGGATGCTTATTAGTTTTAAGGTGCAACGTAAGTTGATTTAATTTTTCTGTCTCCAAGTCTGCATCACATTTTTTCTGCATTTGCAATCATCTGAAATATACAAAATCATTAAGCTTTCTCGCCCATTACGTGAGGAACAGGTGCCAATTGGGCAGATTCCCCACTGCTGTAAATCTATCAGTGCTAAGCTTTTGCGTTGTCAGTTCTGCTTCACCAACCCACCTTTTGCGTTTCTCAACTAAAAATGAACACACATGTCAGAGGCATGAATATGCATGTGACATTCCCGTACAAAAATACAACTTGAGATTATTCAATAACTTCAGGCACAGTATTCAATTCAACCTGAATTTTATTTGAATTTTAAAAATTAATTCCAGTTTGTCTTTGCAGTATTGTTGCAATCTACCCTTCAAGATCACCTTAGCTGTGATTATAATTTTAACTCTGACTCCATGCCAACCAGCACTCTGGGCTTGAAATGATTAAACAATTATAGCATAAACATTTTAGGCTCTATGCAATTTTCTGTGACGTGACGAACAAAGTGTGCCTTTTTGCCAAAGAATCAGTGCCACTTTGAATGGGAATGACTATTGCCTCCTGTTTTGATTGTTGCTTACTTTTCTGGGGTAGGTCAACAATTTTATTGCATGATGGAGATGTTACCCATGCCTTCCACTCTTCATAACTGCAGGAACAAAACAGGCAGTGATCGCTTCAGTTAATTGCTATTTTAATGGCTAAGAGGTCAAATGGCCATCAGTAGAGGCACTCACTAATTGGAGAATAACATCATAGAGTCATAGAGATGTACATCATGGAAATAGACCCTTTGGTCCAACTTGCCCATGCCAACCAGATATCCTAAATTAATCTAGTCCCACTTGCCAGCATTTAGCCCATATCCCTCTAAACCCTTCCTATTCAAATACCCATCCATGTGCCTTTTACATTTTGTAATTGTACCAGCCTCCACCACTTCCTCTGGCAGCTCATTCCATACACGCACCACCCTCTGCGTGATAAAGTTTCCTCTTAGGTCCCTTTTATATCTTTCCCCTCTCACCTTAAACCTATGCTCTCTAGTTTTGGACTCCCACACCCCCGGGGAAAAGACTTTGTCTATTCACTCTATCCATGCCCCTCATGATTTTATAAACCTCTATAAAGTCACCCTTCAGCCGTGAACACTCCAGGGAAAATAGCCCCAGCCTTTTCAGCCTCCCCCTACAGCTCAAACCCTCATAGAGTCATAATTATGTACAGCACGGAAACAGATCCTTTGGCCCAACTCATCCATGCCAAACAGATATCCTAAATTAATCTAGTCCCATTTGCCAGAATTTGGCCCAAATCATTGGCTAAATTTTTGTGAATTGTAAAATAGCCTGTTATTGACTTCTATCAATTCAGAATCGATGAAATTGGAGCAAAAAGGAGATATGACCTAAATCCTCAAGCACCTGTTGGTATACTGTAGTAATGTGATAATGCTACTGGGTTGGAAATCAAAAGCCTAGCTTTATGATCCAAAGGGTTGAATGTAAATCTCATCAAGCCAACTGTAAACTTAAATTCACTTAATCAAATAACTCGGAAATGGTTGCAAACAAAGACAGAAATTACTGGAGAAACACAGAGGACTGGATGCATCTGTGGAGAGGAAACAGAATTGACGTTGTGAGTCCATTGAGACCCTTCTCCAGAACCTCTGGATCCAAACCGTTAACTCTGTGGTGCTGGAGATGCTACGCTTATCCCGCAATTTCTGTTTTTGTTTGTTTCAGATCTCCAGCATCTGCAGCTCTTTGTTTTATTTACCAGAAATGGTAACTATTGGTTTGTCATTTAAAACAAGTTTTTGTTTGGAAGGAAATTTGCTGTCCTTACCTGGTCTGCATCTGATTGCTAACCCAGTGCAATATGGTTTTCTGAAATTGAATTTTAAGACAAAGATAGGTAGATAGATAGATAGATAGATAGACAGACAGACAGACAGACAGACAGACCTTTGGATGGCAACGGCAGTAAAAGTTATGGTGACCCCGCTGGGTACGGTATGCTACGTCCACAAATGGATCAGCCATGATCTTACTGTATAGCAGAGCAGGCGTGAGGGGCCAGATGGTTTACCCCTGCTCCTATTTCTTATGTTCTTCTGATCTTACGTAAATAGCCCAGAGAGCCTCGTCATTGTATACATCTTCTCAAGTACAACTAGGAACAGACAATAAACACTGACCTTGATAGCAGTGCCTCCGTACTGAGAATGAGTCAAAAACAATATCCCATAGTAACCATTTGCTGCTATATATCAATCGTACCACAGGAGTGGGAAAACATTTAAGTATGCAGATTTATGAAAAGGAACTATTCTTTTAAGACATTTGTAAATATAATTCCATTATGGAGAAATTAAACTTGCAGATTTTTTAAAGGCCACTTCAGACTGATAAAGCAGAGATTTAAGACTCTTATTAGCTTTAATTAACGTGCATGTTTTTGATATGATCATGTGTTGCTGAGTCAGCCCTTTAAGACAGCCCATTTGCTGTGCCTCTTGTGGTTTATTTATTTTATTGTCATGTGTATTTTGTTATGAAATACAGTGAAAAGTGGTCTACAGTGCCGCTTCTCTCTGGCACCATCTTCAAACACAAGAAAATAAATGAAAACATAGAATGCAAAGGCAGAAAAATGAAGAAATGAAGAATGTATCCTACTTTAAAGTCCTTCTTGTTAAGTGCTCCGCCATGGGCCATGGGCCTGGTGGCCTGGCGCAGGTTCTCTTCGCCACTGCTGGGAAGAAAACCACCACTGTTTGGCACCAGCTCGCCTACACCAACGTAACCACTGCCATTTTGGTTACTCACTCAATTACAAAACTGGAATTTAAAAACAAAATAGGCAGAAATAAACAAAACAGAGCCGAAAGGGATGAGAAACACCCAGATATTCAAGATTTATTTAAGTCTTATCACCATGCAGACAGCCAGCACTAGGCCACAGCCTGGAATCTCAGGAGGAGCTCAGCGCTTGCTGTCGTTGACTTTACCAGCTCTGATCTCCTGCTGCCGCTGCCCTTCGATTCTAAAGCTATTGGTGCCACGGCCGAGTTCTAGAACATGCTCAGGCAAGGCCCGCTCGCAGCTTCCATTAGCCCGATCCCGGAACATGCTTGGGCAGGGCCTCGTCACAGCTGCACTACTTGTGTCACAGTAGTAGTGTCCCTACTCTGACGGAGGTGGCTTGGGTTCATGTCCTGCCCGCTCAAGGGGTGTGTCAAGACAGGGTGATCAAAAATGTCTACAACTCCCATTTTGTTATGTCTCGCGGTGCAATGGTAGCGTCCTTACCACCTGGCTAGAAGGTCCAGGTTCAAGCTCCACCAGTCATTTGTGACCTAACAGGTTCATTAAAATTGATTAGTCTGCTTCCTTTTGTTGGGGGCCCATGGTCATCCAGGGGCTATACTTGTATTGTAGGGGTCTTGTGGTGCAATGGTAGTGTCCCTGCCTCTAGGCCAGGAGGTCTAGGTTCAAGTTCCAACTCTTCTAGAAGTGTGTAATAACATCTGTGAACTGGTTAATTAGAAAACACCTATTTCATTTATTTGATAAATTACCCGCAATATTACAATTCTAAAAGGAAGCATGTGCTGAATGTCAAGGCTTACTCTTCTATGAGCCACACCAAAATGGTCAATTTATTTTATTTATTGCCTTTTTCTTGAACATACTAGAAGAAACCATCACTACTTTAGCTATAATTGTCTTCAAGGGAATAGCTTTCGGAACTCAAGTTGTCAAATCCAAAATGAGGAGGATATATTTGAATCCTGATTTCTTTTTTGGTGGTGGACCCACAGTGTGTAATGATATCTGGTTACAAATGTAAGTTTGATAGAGAATTAAATGCAACTAATTAGTTAAGATGCACATAGACAAGAAAAAAATTAAAGATATGGATTTGTACAGGAATTAACTGTGAAAAAACTCCATCAAAGCCAGTAGGGGAAAAGGATGACACATGTAAGACATTAATTACATTTGTACTCACAGACAAAAAAAATAGTAGCAAGAATAGTTCAATTACTAAAAAGAGGGCTTGGGAAGACGTAGCCACATCACACTTGGGCGTGAAAGTAAAATGTTAATTTCAGAAGAAATAATAAACTATCCAATTGTGAAAATCTTTGTTGCACAGATACTGTTAGAAACCAGGATAAGACAACACTGATAAAGACAGAAAAGTGAAGCACCTTTACTGGGTAATGTTTGATGAAGTGTTGTTTCAAAATTGAAAGAATTAGAGAGCGAGAGATGAAAGGATGCCCCAGAATAAAAATGAAATATCTTTACTGTTAAATGTTTAACAATGAATTCTTTCCAGTTTGAAAGAATAAGGGAGAGATGGCAGAAGTAAAAAGAACTTCAAACACTGGTATAGATATTAAAAGAGCCAGTTTGATTATACATTGTGGTTTTCCCAATATCTGACATGGATGGCATGTTTTACAGAATTGCTCTATGTCTGTATGAAAATGTGGCCTGGTAAAATGCGCGTTTGAGTTTTCTATAATTCTACATGCTCTGTCATACGAATTTCAGGTGATACACATAATAATCTCTTTATGATATCTGTGCAGTACTATAATCTTTGAACAATTGACCACTTCGTGTGCACATTTCTGAGGATAGCTCCACATTCTTGTCAGAATTCCATTTTAACTTAATAGCACTGTGGAACTTAATCAACCTCAACATCAGTGCATACTAATTGCGCTAACCTGCTCAACCCCTCAATGATTGAGAACTTACTAAACACTCCCTTTGAATTATCCCCGTCTTTAAAGAAGGTTTGAACTGCTCTACCGTCTGCTTGTGGTATTACTTTGATGTCTGGTCTAGCCATTATTCTAGTCACGACTCACAATGAAAAAATACCAGGAACATGTTCTTTTAAGCGTTCCATGTCTTTAACCTCACTCGGAGTCTCCGTGTCTGTGGATGAAGCTAATTCCAGGCTAATCAATCCCTGAGAATAAGTAAGCCCCATCAATGGGTAATTACTAAATAACTCTGACTATCACTGTTCTGGATTTTAAGTCGTATTATAAGCACATTTTATACAATAGAACAAGGATATATTCTCCATCAATCCTATTTATTAAAACTTCAGTCTTCAATGCTTTCTCTGGACGATAAATGGTATATTTCTCCAGGAACAGAGTTTAAGTAGTTCTAGTATCTCTTAACGTATTTATGGATTTTGTCATATTTGAGAATGAAGGGGTTACTTTCTCTCTCAACAAATATCATTTCTTACCTCTGATTTTACATTATTCACCTCTCCTGCACTCACAGCAGCATTTACCTTTGGTCTCGTCGTCGTATTGAAAGCTACAGTTAGATCCATGGTACTTTCCTTCTGAGATCCATTTTCAGGCTCATTCTTATGAACTCCAACAAATACCATCGGCTTCACTCACAATTTCAAGTATTCTGAAGGAAGGTGTTCCAGTTTGATATGAATGAAGCAGTTATTCTCACTTCAACCCTAAACACCTTCCCTTCCCGTCTGGGAACATATTTTGTGCCAATTGACTCTGGCGATTTGTTACTGCTACCTTCCCATTTTCAATCTTTTGGGATTTATGGGGTGACAGACAAAAGGTTTAAATTCATTAATCAGCTCATAATTGTCAACGCTTTCCGCTACCTATCTAGCTGTTGGAACCGTCAAGTCTTCAAACACAGTTTTTGTTTATGTGAGGTAGTGAATTTTTAAAATTTCCAAAGAGAATGATTTCTCTGAGAGTTACATAGATTGCACTTACTTCTAATGTCCATTTCTAAATCAAAATTGCTATATCCTTTCAAATTCAATAAATTTCAAAATAGTTATGTATGCTTCAGGAACATCCTCCGACACTTCCGCCATCTGCAATCCGACCCCACCACCAAAGACATTTTTCCCTCCCCACCCTTATCTGCTTTCCAGAGGGACCACTCTCTCCGTGACTCCCTTGTCCACTCCACACTCCCCTCCAGCCCCACCATACCCGGCACTTTTCCCTGCAACCGCAGGAAGTGCTACACCTGCCCCTACACCTCCCTCCTCACCCCCATCCCAGGCCCCAAGAAGACCTTCCACATCAAACAGATGTTCATCTGCACATCTGCTAAAGTGGTATACTGCATCCGCTGTTCCCGTTGTGACCTCCTCTACATCGGGGAAACCAAGCGGAGGCTTGGGGACCACTTTGCAGAACACCTACGCTCGGTTCGCACTAAACAACTGCACCTCCCAGTCACAAACCATTTCAACTCCCTCTCCCATTCCTCAGATGACATGTCCATCCTGGGCCGCCTGCAGTGCCACAACGATGCCACCCGAAGATTGCAGTAACAGCAACTCATATTTCGCTTGCGAACCCTGCAGTCCAATGGTATCAATGTGGACTTCACAAGCTTCAAAATCTCCCCTCCCCCTACCGCATCCCAAAACCAGCCCAGCTCATCCCCGCCTCCCTAACCTGTCCTTCCTCCCACCTATCCCCTCCTCCCACCTCAAGCCCCACCCCCATCTCCTACCTACCAGCCTCATCCCGCCCCCTTGACCTGTCCATCCTCCCTGGACTGACCTATCTCCTCCCTAACTCCCCACCTACACTCACCTTTACTGGCTCCATCCCCGCCTCTTTGACCTGTCTGTCTCCTCTCCACCTATCTTCTCCTCTATCCATCTTCTATCCACCTCCCCCTCTCTCCCTATTTATTTCAGAACCCCCTTCCCCTCCCCGATTTCTGAAGAAGGGTCTAGGCCTGAAACGTCAGCTTTCCTGCTCCTCTGATGCTGCTTGGCCTGCTGTGTTCATCCAGCTCTACACCTTGTTATCTCATACCCATCGTAATCAGTTTTACCGTGTCAAAATACATTGAAGACACTTTTGACAGAGACGCATAAATCTCATGTGTTATCTGTCCACCTGTTCTACATGGGCAGTGTCCATGTTTCCTTCAACCTCTTCCAACGTTTTGATACTTTTTCAAACAACCTAAACATGCCTTCATATCCTTTGCCTCAAATATTGGTGAGTCCTGTACAAATTTCATTACTAGATTTTAAAAATAACTAGGTCTCTCCTCTGCACATGAAATCTCCATTTTAAATCCAGCTTTCTAAGCTGATAGTGTTGTCGCAATTATCTCTCTTTATCCAGTTCTCTCCTGAACCTCCAGTTCAAGGCTTTTAAGTGATCTCTCTTTTTCTCCCTTCACTCTCTGAAGTTCAAGTCTATTAAATTCGATTTCTCTTTCCATCCTTTTCATTCTAGAGTTCTATCCTTTTTCCGTTGCAAACCGGTTTATATTGTTCATACTCAATCTATTACAACTGTAACTGATTTCTTGCTAACTAAAGAGGCTCACTATTTGTTGCACCTGGTCTGCCTTGTAGTGTTTTTTTTTAACTCCTTTACCTTGTTTACCAATTCTGTCAGCTTAGCCTTTGCTAAATCTTGCGATCCAGTCAAGGATACCTCCTGTGGCTTTAAGAAAGTTTCAGCTTCTTCCAATGATAATGCCATCTTATGTTTGATAGCGTAGGAAACGTTGCATCTCTCCTTTTATTCTTCACCAGTGACTAATACTCCATGTCCAAACTCAAACTCTCTGCATCCAAAAATCCCACACTGATCCCCCAAATAATTAGAGTCGTAGAGTGATGCAGCGTGGAAACAGGCCTTTCGGCCCCCAGACTGGTCCCTGCTGACCATGGTGCCCACTCAGCTAGTTCCAATTGCCCACATTTGGTCCATATCCCTCTAATTCCTTCCCATCCATGTACATATCCAAACATTTTTTAAATGTTGCTATTGTACCTGCCTCAACCACTTTCTCTGGTAGCCCACTCTATGTACGCACCACTCTCTGTGTGAAAAAGTTGCCCCTCAGGTCCTTCTTAAATCTTTCCCCTCTCACCTTAAACCTATGCTCTCTAGTTTTCAATTCCCCATCCCTGGGAAAAAGACTGTATGCATTCATCCTATCTATGCCCCTCATGATTTTATACACCTCAATGAAGTCACTTCTCATTCCCTACATTCCAAGGAATAACGTCCTATCCTGACTAACCTCTCCCTATAACTCAGATCTACTCACCCTGGCAACATCCTTGTAAATCTTCTTTGCACACTTTCCAGTTTATCTATGTCTTTCCTATAACAAGGTGACCAAAACTGTACACACATACACTCACTCACTCTCTCTCACACACACACACACACACACACACACACACACACACACACACACACACACACACACACACACACACACACACACACTCACACACTCGCGCGCACACACACACACACACGCACACACAAATACACACACCCACACACGCACACAAATACACACACACACACAAATACACACACACATGCACACAAATACACACACACACATGCACACAAATACACACACTCACGCACACACACACAAATACACACACACACGCACACACACGCACATACACACACACACATACACAGACAAATACACACATACACACACAAATACACACACACATGCACACACACGCACATACACACACACATACACAGACAAATACACACACACACACAAATACACACACACACTTACACACACACAAATACACACACACATGCACACACA
>NC_063347.1:11749924-11766378 GCF_021869965.1 Rhincodon typus
CACACACACACACACACACACACACACACACACACACACACACACACACACACACACACACACACACACACACACACACACACACACACACACACACACACACACACACACACACCACCACCACCAAAGCAACAAAACATTGGGACTACTTTATATGTCAAGAGTCCAAATTAAAAGGGTAGAATGAGGTCACTTTCTCATGGAACATTTGGTTTCTTATCGACAAGATCAAGTCGCCATCAGGCGCGGATGATGAAAGACCCTGCATTCTAGTAACAGGTCAGTTGGGCATACATCTCACAATTGCGTTGTAGTTTCAACCTACAGAGTTTACAAGAAGATCCGAGATATTGATTTCTGGAGCTGTTTTTGGATTCGCAGGAAAATCTTCACTGGGATATTTCCTCAACTTGTTCTCTTTAAGGATTGTATTGTTACTGATTGAAAGAGAGAGGGAGTGAGGGAAAGAGAGTAAGAGAGAGAAAGCGTTGCTTCTTTGCAAGCCAATCCACAACTAAACAGCTTTCAAGCTGTGGTGAAACAGAAACCAAAGGTTCGGAGGCTGTTTACAGGCAACTTTCCACACTAAACATCTTCCATATTATAGTATGTTTATCCAGTTGTTAGGGTCATTACACAACCTTTTATCTCTCTTTTGAAAGATTTTCTCCAAAGTCTCTTGGAATTTTTGTAAACAATCCCTAGTAGTCTGACCTTTTGGGTTTTTATTCACTTGGCAGGTCCATTGTAATCCGGGAAAGGTCTGATTCCAATTTGTCAATTCTGTTAATCCACAAATATACCAGTGTTTGCAACAACAGAAACGACTTTATGCTGACTGCCATTGACATTAAAATGTCATTATTATCCATAGAAGCTAGTTTCCTATTAACATGCAGCTCTCAAAATGTCAATGCATAATCTGGAATAATGCTATAATTTGCATGCAACCCAGTACATACTTATCACTGAATACTGTAGCCAGTTTACAGTAAAAAAACAGTCTTTCTTTGTAAGAGTGAACAGTCTGGTTCTCTCCAGAAATATGTCTGTCTGCAAATTTGTGTGTTTTTGTTAGGCAGTTGGAAAGAAGAGGAACATTTCCTTTTCCATGCTTAATCCCACCACCCTACTGAAAGGGAATATCTTCAAAATTTAACCAGTCTGGTTTATTCCCAATTGACAATTACATCGTCACCATTATTTTTATCGTTCACTTCCAATTCATTGCTAATGCGATATGATCCAAGCAAAGACCTTAAGGGTTATTCAAGAACCTAAACAAAAAAGAATAAAGAACTGTGGATGCTAAAAATCTGAAATAAAAACAGGAATTGCTGGAGAAACTCAGCAGGTCTGACAGCATCTGTAGAGAGAACAGAAGAAGGATCGCTGAACCTGAAACATTAACTTTGCTGTTTGCCCACAGATGCTGCCAGACCAGTTGAGTTTCTCTTGCAATTCCTGTTTTTATTCAAAAATCTCATACTGGATAACTACATAGACAGAATTGGCCAATTATTTATTTAGTTATTTCTTCCCTGCAATTTTTGTTTAGTTGGGAAAGCATTTCTTGCGGCTGAGTAAAATGGTCTATGACATAAAGTTAAGTGTGTCTTGTACAATAAGGAATTAGGAGGGCGAGTGGTATGTTGGCCTTCACTGCAAAAGTTTGAGTAAAAGTGTGAGGAAGCCTTGCTGCTGTTAATTAGGGCTTTGGTAAGATCACACCTGGAGCATTGTGTAAAATCAACTCATTCTCTTTCTCTGTATTCTTTCATCGGATGTGGAGATCACTACCAGCAGCAACATTTGATGCCCATTTCTAACTACTCTTGAACTAAGGGACTTGTTAGGTCATTTCAGAGGGCGGTTAAGATTCAACGACATCACAGTGAATCTGGAGCTTTGAACCAGGCGAGGATGGCAGAATTCCTTCTGTCAAGGATATTAGTGAATCACATGGTTCCATTTCATTATAGTTTCATGATCACTATTCTTGAGATTAGTTTGAAATTACAGACCTTTAATAATTGAATTCAAAGTGTTGGAATTTGAACCCATGTTCCCAGAGCCTATGTTTTTGGATTACAAATCCAGTGATACTGACTACAACTGTCTTTTTTCATTTTAGGGAAGGATCAATTTGCCCTAGAGGGATCGTAATAGAAGTTGACTAGATTGATTCCCAGGATGAGAAACCAGGCTTAAATTTTCCAGGATTGAGATGAACAAGAAGTGATCCCTTTACAATGTAGGAAGTTCTGAAGGGTTTGACAGGGTAGATGCTGGGAACCTGTTATATCTGCTGGAGAATCTCATTTTGAGGTCACGGTCTAAGGATACAGAGGGGTAGTCATCTAGAACTGAGAGAAGGAGAAATGTCTTCGCTTAGAAGGTTGTTTAACGACGGAGTATTTTCAAGACCAGGAATGACAGATTGTTTTGCTCACAATGTGGATAGGCTGAGAAAGTGAAGTTGAGGTAAAGGATCAGATACATACTTATTGAATAATGGAAAAGGCTCAAGGTGTCCACATGGTCTACTCCTGTATTTATTTCTGATGCTCTTACATTAGATTAAAGCCTAAAGCCGTAGGCACTTCTAAGAAATGATAGTTGAGAGATAGCACCAGCAAACAAATAAACCAGAATTGTGTAAGATAAAGGAATATGCAGGCATTACAAATCTCCATATGAAAAACAGCAAGTTGAGAGCTGTCGCATCTAATATACTAAATGGAAATGTCTCATTATTCTTGTGAGGAGTACACTCTGAATATAACTGCAATGTTAAAGTCTTACAAAATCCAACAGAGGATAAACTGGATAGAAATAGCATAGCAGATCGGGAGAAGACATGTATTCTAAATTAAAGTTTTAGATTAATAATTAGGAATAAATCATCCTGGATTTGCAAAACAGCTTCAGTTAATTTGAGCACTGAGATTAAGAAATTAATAATATGGTTGAATTTTTAGATGCAGTCAAACTGTCTCAGCATCTGTAACCTATGTTGCAGACATCTAACATTTGGTATTAAAAAGATCGAAGCTGTAAGAGTATAAGATACGTGAATTAGATGAGATCATTAATCATGAATTCTTCAAGACTTTCAAATATACGTGTGTATATATATACTATTTTGTAAATGTATGTATCCAATACTTGCCTTTATCTGTCTGGGGAATTGATGGGCTGCACACAGGGTGGATATTGCTTTTGTAGTGAACATCATCTGTTGTGGTCGTAAAGGTTGATTTGTCAGAGACAATTCCTTCCACAGCTGAACAGCATTGGTCCAGAGTTGACTGATTGTTTATTCTCCTACTGGGCTCTCTTTCTCACCATCTGACCTTTTTTTATTCACTCATGGGATGTGGTCACTGCTGGCTCATCAGCATTTATTACTCGTTCCTAGTTGCCTTTTAACTGCGTAGCTTGCTAGGCCATTTCGAAGGGCAGTTGACAGTCAACTACGTTGCTATGGATCTGGAGTCACATGTAGGCCAGACCAGGTAAGGATGGCAGATTTCCTTCCCTAGAGGATATTAGAGAACCAGATGGGTTTTTCCGACAATCAACAATGGCTTCATGGTTGCCAGTAGACTCATAATTCCAGGTTGTTATTGAATTCAAATTCCACCATCTGCCATGGTGGGATTTGAATCCGGGTCCCCAGATCATTTGCTGAATTTCTGGATTAATAGTCTAGCGACAATACCACTAGGCCTTTGCCTCTTTTGGTCCTCTGTCCTTCCCACACCTTTGCTAACCGCTTGTTACCTGGCACTCTGGTCGGTAGCAAGAATTTTGCACACATCAACCTGATCCTGGTCAACCTGACATCCTTTCAGACATCCTTGCATCACGGATATAAACAACCTATTGATCACACACTTACTGCAAACATGGCCTGGAGCATGTCTTTAAGGATACGGCTAACATCCAATGGACTCATGTGATCCAACAAAGTTGGTCTCTGATGACTCAAGAATGTTTTTTTTAATTGTATCTTGGAACGTAGGTATCATTATCAAGGACAATACTGATCCCAAATTGTTATTGTACTTAGTGACCTGCCAGGCTATTTCAGAGAGCAGTTCAGAGTTATACATATATTGCTGTGGATCTGAAGTCATGTGTAGACCAGACCAGGCAAAGATGGCAGATTTCCTTCCCTAAAGGACATTAGTGAACCAGATGGATTTTTACAACAATTGATGACAGAAGTCATAGTCACCATTGTTGAAACTAGCATTTAACTCCAGTTTTGATATTAACTGAATTTAAATTCCATCAGCTCCTGTGGTGGGTATTGAACCCATGTCCCCAGAGCATTAGCCTTGTGGATTAGTAGCTTTCTCACCTCACATAGGAGCAGAAGTGGGGCTCACAGCTCCTTGAGCTTGCTCCACCATTCAATATAATCATGACTGATCTCCTTCAAATCTACTTTCTCACTTGCTCCTCATGTCCCTTGGTGTCCTGAGAGGCCAAAAGATTTTCTTCCTATCTCAGAATATCTTCAAAAACGGAACATTGAAAATCATCTGAGCTATAGCATTCCAAAAGCTTAATAACCATCTGAATGAAGTAATTTCCTCTCAACTAAGTCCTTAGTGTTAGACTCCTTATCCTGATACTGTGTCCCGAGATCCAGATTCTGCTGCAGCAGGAAACAACCTCTTGTCTACCTTGTCAAGTTCCTTCAGTATTATGTTTCTATGAAATCACCTCTCAATTTTCTAAACTCCAGTGCGTGTAGATCCAATGTACTCAATGCCTCATCATGGGATGGACTTATCCCAAGAATCAATCCAATGAGCCTTGGCTCTACAGTCTCTGAAGCAACTGTATTCTTCTTTAAATATGGAGACCAGTTATGCACATAATCCTCCAGGTGGGACCTCACCAAAATCTTGTATGACTGTAACAAGACTATTGGTGCATTCCAATCACTTTGCTATAAATGGCCAACATGTCATTGCATTTCCTAATTGTTTGCTGTACCTGCGTACTAACTTTGTTTTCCTTGTATAAATAAATGCAAGTGTCTGTGAACAGCAATGTTTCAAAGTTTCAGACTTTGGTTAATATAATCTGCTTTTCTATTCTAATGTTCAAATTGAATAAACTTCAACACATCATGCTCCATTTAACACTTTGTTTCCCATTCTCTTTGCAAATTCTTTTTCTCTTCATCATAGCTTACATTCCCACCTCGCTTTGTGTCATAATTGAGCTTGGATTTCTGTATTTCTTCATTCAAGAAAATAATAGAAAGTTGTCGTGATTCCAGGCTCATATTAATACCGGACATTTCAGATCCCAGATTGAAACTTAGCTTCATAGCTTAGCTGAAAACAACAAGTGCTGGAGCTCACAGACTGTGTTATCTCTGACTCCAGCATCGGCAGTTCTTCCTATCTCTATGCTCTGTTATATTATGTTATGTGGTCTAATATATAGATAACCACTAAAAGCACATTAAACAGGAAGAGCAGGACTCAATGTATAGCTTTTACAAAGAGCGAGCATAGATATGATGGGCCAAATGCCTGTCTATTGCACTGTATGAATGTATAAGATTTCAACTTGTACAGAACAACAAATGGAATCCTTTGTTTAACCCTCGATCTCTTGGTGCAAAGATATGCCACTACCGTGTGCCACATTTTACTGCAGTGAATGCCATCCTTACTAGCATGACACAGTCAAGGAGGTCAAAAAATCTGCTAAGACAGAATGTTCTTATTGAAGACAGAAGTGCATCTGAAATCAGTTATTTATTGGAAACATGAATAATGGCTGCATCCATAAAATTTCAATATGGCAATGTAGGAATTGAGCTCACACTGTTGGCATTCCTTTGCATTGCAGACCAGTTTTCCAGCCAACTGAGCTAGGGGATTCATTGATCACAATCAGACAGAAGCATTGGATTATGCTTAGATTTATGAAAGATGCAGTTGGAAAGTAATCTTTCCACATAGAGACCAATTAGGGCCTGGTAATGTTTTGCAAGTTATAATTGAAGCAAAACCAAAGCACGATTTAAAAATGGGATTCATTGAAAAAGAAAGGATATGAAAGGGCACAGGTGAAAGAGCAAGAATCTAGGATTAGAGTGAACATTCCTGGGCCACTCAATGATTGAATGGTCTCCCTCCTGTGCTATAATTCTTATGATTCCATTGCATACTAGCTTTAGGCCAGAGACATATTCCTTGCATTGGTGCATTGACTAAACACCACTGTTAATTCATTAGTTACTTACTAAATGAGTACCCAGATCTAACTAACCACAGCACTCTTCCAAGGATATGGAGATCACACTGGAGTTCTTGTTTTCTCTCTAAGTCAGTAATTTTAGCCCTAGAGTTGCATCCCGGAGGCTTGTGAAAGGGAGGAGGTAAGTTCACAGGTGTTGGTGTTTGGGGAGAAAGGAAGGATAACTCCAAGCATAAAGCCAGCACTATCTTTTCTATCTTGTTACAAAGTATTCAGACACAGAGTGAGCAGATAATGGAATAGAATCCCATTGCTCATTAATAGACAACGAATCTTATGGTTCTTAGGCTTGTCTTGTACCTCACAAGAATTCAACATTTCCCCTTTGGACTGGATGTTTAAAAAATGGTTGGGTAGTGAGCTTATGACAGCTACTAATCCAGTTCAATACCACAAGAAAGGATGTTTCCCATTAACAACTGCCGGATCACCATGTCACTGCGTCAATGCCCCAGCTTGCTCTGTCAGTAGCAATAAAGATATCAGGATTTCAATTTTGACCTTTTTGTGATAAATAATTTCTTGCTTCCCCTTTTGTTAGCAGCACCAAGGTGCAAGAAATTCTCTCATGTGGAGAAAGTGGCTCCAAAGCGTAAAACTCAATCTCGTTTCTGTGATCTATCCTTCCACAGTAACACAAACTAGTTGTACATCAAACTAATATCTAACTGAGATGAGGAGAAATTTCTTCACCAGAAAGTGATGACCCTGTAGAATTTTCTGCCACAGAAAGTGATTGAGATCAAAGCACTGAATGTTTTCAAGAAAGGGCTAGATATGGTTCTTGGGACTAAAGGGACAGAGGGTATCTGGGGAGAGCAGGAATAGAGATGACTGATCAAGCGCATTCATATTGAATGGAGGAGCAGGTTCAAAGGGCCAAATGGCCAACTTCTGCTGTGATTTTCTATATTTCAATCTTACTCTGTCACAGGCCATCAATATCACAGTATTCCCTTTGGTATGGAAAATGGTACTATTTTAATAATTCACAAATGCAATTCAATCCATAATAAAACATTTGACTCTTTTGCCGAGTGTTTTGATCCTTTAGAATTTCTCATGCATGAATAAGGATTGAAATTCCACCTAATGAGAAGGCATAACCAGTGCCTTGGCTCCTTAGAACACCAAAGGATGGGAACAAGATAAAAGTTCAATCTGCACAGCATAAAATTAGCCAGTCACTGATTCAAAAATGTCAGTTTCTCTTCTTGTACCTTGATGCATACTGTACCAAATGGGTAAAATTCAGAATTGTTGCTAAAGAATATTACATGGGTAAGCTGTGGAAAAAACTGCTAAAACCATTGTCAAGGACAAAATTAACTCTCTTTAGAAAAGCATAGGTTAACAACCCTTGTAAGTGTAAGGCAAATTGTGTTGATTAGTGAAGAAATGGCAGTACATGCTACTAAATACAGATTTTCAACGTGTAACATAGAGCAGGTTTATTTAAAGATAGAAGCACAATGATTAAGGAGACAGATAAATAGGCTGCAGAATCCAGTTCTGAAGGAGAGTCATACAGGGCTTGAAAGACCAACTTTGTTTCTCTGACACAGATGCTGCCTGACCTGTTGAGTTTCTCCAGTATTCTGTGTGTTTGTTTCAGATTCCCAGCATCTGCTGTATTTTGCTTTGAAGATTTTTGCACGTAGCTTAAAGGTCACTTGACTTTCTGAAATCACACTTTTATCAAGAGGAATGGCCGTCTGTTGAGCTCTCATGGCGTAGTAGTAGTGTCCCTACCTCTAGACCTGAAGGTTCAGGTGCAAGCCCCACCTGTCCTGAAGGTGTATCGATCATCCCACAGTCAAACTGTTTGATTTGAAAAGAAATCAATATTTTTCAAATATCGGTGTTAGACAATTGCTGATTGATTTTTGACAAGGTAATCACCAGGTGAAAAACCTCTTGCAAGGAACATTATTGCATTGACACTGCTTTGAGTTGCGGAAAAGGTATTGAACAGGTTTACCAGGATGTTGCTTCCTATGGGGGATTTTAGCTATGAAAAAAGTTTCTGAAAAAGAGTCCAGACCCAAAACGTCAGCTTTCCTGCTCCTCTCATGCTGCTTGGCCTGCTGTGTTCATCCAGCTCTGCACCTTGTTATCTCTGGATACACTGTGTTTGTTTTCACTGGAATGCAGGAGATTGAGAGGCGACCTGATAGAAGTTTATAAGATTATGAATGGCATGAATAGAGCAGAAAGTATGAGCCTCTTTCTCAGGTTGGAGGGGGATACAGGTTCAAAGTACAGAGGAGGAAGTTTAAAAGAAGTGTGCGAAGCAAGTTTTTCACACAAAGGGTGGTGAGTACCTGGAATGCTTTGCCAACAGAGGAGGTGGTGGAAGCAGACACAATAGCAACATTCAAGAAGCATCTGGACAAATATATGAATAGGAAGGGAATAGAGGGATACGGATCCTGGCAGTGAAGACAGCTTTAGTATGGAAGGGCAAAATGTGTCAGTGCAGACTTGGAGGGCCAAAGGGCCTGTTCTTTTGCTGTATTGTTCTTTGCTCTTTGTTCTTGGAACAATTAATGAAAGAGTTTAGGGTTAGATCAGATTTAATGTGACACTGTAAGCCAGGTGATAAAAGATTGGTCAAAGCAAATCAGGGCAGGACTTCTACACTTAATGGTAGGGTCCTGGGGAGCATTGCTGAACAAATAGACCTTAGAGTGCAGTTCATAGTTCCTTGAAAGTGGAGCCGCAGGTAGACAGGGCAGTGAAGAAGGCATTTGGTATGCTTGCCTTTACTGGTCAGTGCATTGAGCATAGGAGTTGGGAGGTCATATTGAAGCCTAATTAGTTAGGTCACTTTTGGAATACTGTGTGCAATTCTGTCTCCCTGGTATAGAAAGGATATTGTGAAACTTGAAAGGGTTCAGAAAAGATCTACAAGGATGTTGCCAGGTTTGGAGGATTTGAGCTACAGGGAGAGGCTGAATAGACTGGGGCTATTTACCCTGGAATGTTGGAAGCTGAAGGGTGACCTTATAGAGGTTTGTAAAATCATGGGGGGCATGGATAGGTAAATAGACAAGATCTTTTGTTGGGGTGGGAGTGTCCAAAACTAGAGAGCACAGGTTTAAGGTGAGAGAGGAGAGATTTAAAAGGGACTAAGGGGCAACAATTTCATGCAGAGGGTAGCGCATGTATGGAATGAGCTGCCAGAGGAAGTGGTGGAGGCTGGTACAATTACAACATTTAAAAGACATCTGGATGGATATATGGATAGGAAGGGTTTAGAGGGATATGGGCCAAATGCTGGCAAATGGGATTAGATAGAATAGTGTAGGTTAGATGGGCTTCAGATTGGTTTCACAGGTTGGCGCAACATTGAGGGCCGAAGGGCCTGTACTGCGCTGTAATGTTCTATGTTCTATGTTCTATGTAGATTTATTTAGGAAATCTGGCCAGTATGAACGAGTTGGACCAAAGAGTCTGAATCCGTGCTGTGTATCTCTATGGCTCTATGACCCAAATTACGTATCTTCCCAATTATATTTCCACTACCATTAGCTTAGAAAAAGGTCCCTGATTCATTTGCTTTGCATGACTGCACAAAGTCAAGAATTACTTTATTTGCTTTGCACATTTACTGCAGTGCATCTGTGCCCTCTCTTGATCTGCATTTTCTGTTGTAAAACCAATGAATGCTTGGAAGAAAGATCTGTGCTGCGAAATGATGAGTGTCATATTCCAGAGACAACATGTGGTCAACTGCAAAGTTTTGGGAGTGTTTTAACTTCTATGCCTCAATAATTTTTGGCTTATTTGTTTTAGACTCCTCTCGTAGATGAGCCTTAGCTACATGTACCCTTGAGAGTGCTTTCACTCAGCTTGCTGCCTGAAATATCGTGGCCTGTCCTGTATAGCTACTAGAAAACGTATCGTTTTTAAAGATTACTATAGCAACTGATCTTATTCAGCGTCTCCATAAACACATCTTGTGTTTAAAAACAAGACACAATCAGACACAAGACCATTTTTAAGGCCTTAAATGCCGATTACGTTAAGCAGTATTAAGAATTAAATCATCTAACTACAGTCATGGTAATGATCAAACAGCGCTGGCTCCTTTTACAACACATAACATTGAAAGTTCATAGAATGTGTTAAAACTCAGCTATGATTAATATTTTATGCAATGCCTTAAGCACGTTTTTGCCAATTACATTTTACTGAGAAGGCTAATTCTTCTAAAGAGCATCCAATCAGACAGCCTCTTTTCAACAGTTCCAAATCAAACTCACTGAGTATGGGCTCCTACACCTCTTTGAGAATAGTAACCAGAGCCAAGCTGAATTTAAGCAATTACCACCTTTCTGAATTTAAGACACAATTTAAGTTGTACTTAAGCAAATTGCACAGTCTGTGTGTGTTTGGCTGTTTCTTCAGAGCAATCTGTGTGCTGACCAACCATTGAAACACGGTCAAATTGTTTGACAGTTGTTACAGGTAGACTCTGGGTGAAGATTTCTATTTTGTTGCAGTTCCAGGCAGTATGCAACAAACTTTCGTGTGGGGAGAGATGGGTTTGGTTCTCCTTCTTCATTCAACCATCCCCTTGGCTGGTTGTAACAAGGTTAATTTTTAAATTTTCATTTCCCCCCGATTACATTTCTCCCAGACGAAATGAGCTTATATTTTAAAAGGAACCAATTTAACCATATTTTCTTGAATCAGAAAAAAGAAAATTTATTTGTTAATAAACATACTCAAGATTTTTTAACACAACTCACGTGCACGCAGACTAGAAAGGTGAGTACAAAAAGATAAAAGTTTAAAAGAAAACGCAATATACAGATCACTCTCTGAATTGTTCATGAAGAGCAAATATAGCCTTTGCAGTGGAGATAAACAGTAGGAATGATGTTGGTAGTTGAGCAGTCAGTTTCACAAACCTTAGTTTGGTAGATTGGTTGCAATTCTGTAATGCAAATTCCTTTTGACAATAATTAAATTCTAGTATTCAGGATAAGAGAGAGTCCTTTTATTGTTATATTTTCCTTTTGTCTGGCTGCTAGCTAATTGACTAGTAGCACAGAGAGAGACAGATCTATTTACCTGTAATGCAGGGGTACTCAGGAGATAATCTTTGTCTGTGATTTTCACAGCAAGCTAATGCTTAACCGCAGGCTGGTACAGATGACAGTATTCAGTCCGAACTTGCTGTTTTAGAGCTCACTCACTCTGATTCTACCTAAATGTTCATAAGATTCCTGACTTGACTTTATGCGCTTTTCTCTTATTGCTGATAAAGCGTATTAGTGCACAGTTATCTATTAATAACCTTCCGAATACTTATCTCAACACGAAGCCTATGCTCTGTGGCATATTATATGTGTGCTAATATATAGAAAACCAAATTAAAACGCATTAAACTGGAGGAGTGCGACTTGGCGCGTAGCTCTTTCAAAGAGCCAGCACATGCATGATGGGCCAAATGGGTCCATTTTGACTTGTCATTTAGTGCAGACAATAAGCCAGAAAGCTTGGCCACAGTCAAGTCAAGGAAAGAAGCCTTCACTCAGGGGAAGTCAGCACAGGAAGTGAAGGGCACTCTCTGATGCCAGCCCAGAGATTTGAACACAGTCAGTCAGCCACTCAGGGTGGTCAGAGTCAGTATGCACTCCACATAAGAGGTGAGGAGGTGAATGTCAGGCAGTGCCTCACCCATTTTGACTCTTTCTATGGCTATAGGCTACCGTCCTCTGGGTATGAGAGAGAGGCACACGCTATGGGAGGTGAAAGTGGATGGCTCAGCTGTTACTTTCAGAGGAGATATGGAGGAGTCCCAAGTGAGTGAGTAGGCAGAGGGAATGCAGGTCTAGTGGTGTCAGGGATTAGGGTGGGTGAAAGCGATGGGGAAGATGTTGCTGAGAGTGGGCTTGGTGAGAGGTGGGCAAAGTTGCCTCTAATCTACACAGCCACTGGGAGATCCCACATACGCCTATCAGTGTGCTGACCATTGACTTCCACATGCAGAAACCAGTGTCATGTACAGACCTCCGGGAAACTAAAAGTTGGGGCAACATTGGCTGTGATAGGAAGAGGGTGGCACTCATATTGGCGAAGTAGAGAAAGTCATTGACTTTCTTCCTACTGTGTAGGACATTTCACCAGACACCTGAGACTGCACAGACCCGGGAGCCGAACTCAGACCGGGCTGGCATGGTTTGATGTCAATGGGTCCCATCGCTGCTCCAGGAGAGAAGAATATGTCCTACCTCTGTACCATCCCATCCAACAGGACTCCAGTCCCTGCCCACCAATTTCTCCCTTTCTGAGATGTCTGCAGGAAATATCAGAAACTCTGCCAGGCAGCTACAGACTGGCAGTGCTTATCCTGATGCACTGTGGTCTTTTAAAGATGGCACAGGTGCAAAGGATCCTTGTCTTTCAGGAGCTAGCTGGTGAATGGCAAGTTGTTCCGGAAATGGCATGTGGTAATTTGGAACTAGGTTCAGATGACAGGGACACCACAGGGGTTGGGTATGTAGTTAATGAGGTGAGTTTGGTAAGATAAGTGGAAATGTTCGGTGAGAAATCTCACAAGGCCTCACTGCAATGAAAGGTCCAAAATGTTTGATACAACTCACACTTAGCCAAAAAATCGTCAGCCTTCCTGCTCCTCTGATGCTGCTTGGCCTGCTGTGTTCATCCAGCTCTACACCTTGTTATCTCAGATTCTCCAGCATCTGCAGTTCCTACTATCTCTAAAGTACAGCCCTATGTTTCGATGTACAGGAACCAATTTTTTAATGAAATTTAGTACAGATGGCAGACGGGCACTGTCATAGAGTGATAGAGTCATAGAACACAGAAACAGACACTTCGGTCTAACTTATCCATGCCAACCAACATCCTAAATTAATCTAGTCCCATTTGCCAGCATTTGACCGACATCCCTCCCTATCGATTTGCCCATCCCGATGCCTTTTAAATGTTTTAATTGTAGCAGCCTCCATCATTTCCTCTGGCAATTCATTCCAAACACTCCCCACCCTCTGTGTGAAATAGTTACCCCTCAGGTCCTTTTTAAATCTTTCCCCTCTCACCTTAAACTTATGCCCTCTAGTTTTGGACTCCCCACTTCCCAACCATTGCTTCACCTGAGAATAGCCTCTCCCAATCAAGTTTTGAGAGCTCCTGTCTAATACCATCAAAATTAGCTTTACTCCAGTTTAGAGTTTTAACTTTTTGATCAGTCCTATCCTTTTCCATAGCTATTTTAAAACTAATAGAATTATGCTCACTGGCCCCAAAGACCTCTCCCACTGACACGTTAGGCATATGCCCTGCCTTATTTCCCAAGAGAAGGTCAAGTGTTGCTCCTTCTCTGGTAGGTACATCCACATATTGAATAAGAAAGTTTTCTTGCACATACTTAACAAATTCCCCTCCATTCAAGCCCTTAACACTATCACAGTCCCAGTCTATGTTTGGAAAGTTAAAATTCCCTACCATAACCACCCTATTATTCTTACAGATAACTGAGATCTCCTTACAAATTTGTTTCTCGATTTCCTGCTGACATTTAAGGGGCCTATAATACAATCCCAACGAGGTGATCATCCCTTTCTTATTTCTCAATTCCACTCATTTAACTTAACTGGATGATCACCCAGGAATATCCTCCCTAAGTACAGCTGTAATGTTATCCTTAACCAAAAATATCACCCCACCTCCTCTCTTTCCTCCTTTTCTCTCCTTTCTACAGTATCTATGCCCTGGAACATTAAGCTGCCAGTCCTCTACATCCCTGAGCCACATTTCTGTAATAGCTGTGATATCCCAGTTCCACGTTCCCAACCATTCCCTAAGTTCACCTGCCTTACCTGTCAGGCCTCTTGCATTGAAGTAAATGCAGTTTAATTTATCAGTCTTACCTTATTCTCTGCCAAGTGAGTAACACTAGTAAATCTTCCCGCAAGGATTTTAGTCCCCTTGCAATTCAGGTGGAACCTGTCCCTCTTATACTTTTCATTTTTACCCCTGAAGTGATACCAATGGTCCAAAAATATGGAAACTTGCCCCTAGCACCAGCTCGAACCTATACAAATTGTTTATTAACCACTCACTCATATTTTGCCTCCAGATTTGCTTGCATTAGTTAGGAATTAATCAAAAAATGAAAGTTCAAGTGTTGTGTGGAGATTATTTCTGACCGTCACTTTTTTGTAAAAAAAAGCACATTTCTTTTAAGCTGAATGGTGGATCAGACTCCCTGGGATTGTTTTATTTAATGGAGTCACTTGTGGTCAGTGTGATTTTCAACGTTTTCCAGTCCAATCTACATAGTCTGCTGTGGCTCAGTGATTACCTGGAATGCTTGCCTCTGAGTCAGAAAGATTTAGATACAAGGCTCACTCCATCGATTCAAGCAGAAAAATGTAGACGGCCCTGCTTTTGCCTGTTGTCTCAAAGTAGAGTCAAAAATTCCATGGTACCGTTTTAACAAACAGCAGGACAGTTATCTCTGGTGTCTTGGCTAATACCTATCCCTCAAATAACATTGTTTTAATTTTTAAAAATGCTGATCATTGTCACTTTGCTATTTGTGGGATCTTGCTATCCTGGAATTAGTTGCAACATTTTCCATATTGCAATTGTTATTGCACTTCAAAGAGTATTTTATTGGCCCTAAAGCACTTTAGGGCATTCCGAGGTCAAGAAAGGTGCAATGCAAATGCAATTTTTTTCCATCTTGTTGCATCTGATTGCTGGCCAGAGGACAGTGCAGAAAGCACCAACTTTGCTCCATCAGTTCATAAAAGGAGTTGATGTTCAACAAACTAATTCAATTACACACAATTAGCAGAGATTATTGAAGTAGTAGAGACAATGGGCAGATGGTACCTTTACTGTTCAGACACTTAACAGCCATCAAATACCTAGGTGTCAAAACACCTCCATAAAGATAGATTGTAATTCCTGGAACGTTGGCAAGACTCCATGATTTCCTTTTCAGTTTCCAGATGCAACGCTCTGTTAGCTGATGTTAAAGAAATATTCCGACCTCGGTGCAGAAGGTTCTCCTCATTTGGAATGTTGCAATAAAATCATAGAATCTCTACAGTGTGGGAGCTGGCCATTCAGTTCATTGAGTCCAAACTAACCCTCTGAAGAGTATCACACCCAGACCCACCCCCTACCATATCCCTGTAACTCTGCATTTCCCAAGGCTAACTCCCCCAGCCTGCACATCCCTGGATACTATGGGCAATTTCATTTCATTTGATTTATTATTGTCACATGTACCTAAGTACAGTGAAACGTTTCGTTCTGAGTGCAGTACAGGCAGATCATAACATAAAAAGATCATAGGATGATTGAACAGAGTTCAATACAAAATTACAGCTGCAAAGAAGGTGCACAGAAAGCAAGATCAACATTAGATTTGAAATTTGAGAGGTCCAATCTGAAGTCTAATAATCGTGGCCCATCCACCTAACCTGCACATCTTTGGCAACAGGACTAAAATGGGCTGAAACTAATGGCTCCCATCCACCTTTTAGAATGTTCGACTGAACATAATTACTGTCAATGCTGCAGTTATCCTAATAAGCCTTCTTTCTTACAAAGGGGTATGGGTTCGTACCTCCCTTCAGAGATATGATGTTGTAGGTGCTGACTTGTGGATGTACTGTGCCCCATGAGCTCTCTCAGGCAGATGTAGAAGGTCCCACAGCCTATTTCAAAGAAGAGGAAGGAAGTTCTCCCCATTACCCTGGCCGATGTTTAACAATCAATCAACATCACTAAATCAGATTACCTGGTCATTATTACACACTGTCATTTGTGTGAGTTTGTTGAGGCCAAATTGGCTGCTTGCTCTTCCTACGACTGTAAAGATTTTTGAGGCATTTAAGGTTTTAGCAAAGATTTGTAGCTCAGGCTGTGGGTTATGGCTTAAGCAGTGCTACACAAATACAAATCCTAGGGTCTTATGGAATAATGTTCTTACCTCTGTGTTTAAAAAGTCTATATTCAAGTCCCAAATGTGTTGCAGGTGTGTCATAGCATGACTGAACAGGTTGGTTAAAAAAACTATAAAAACAATTTGAGGTAACAAGGTGTAGAGCTGGATGAACACAGCAGGCCAAGCAGCATCAGAGGAGCAGGAAAGCTGACGTTTCAGG
>NC_063347.1:11766778-11794756 GCF_021869965.1 Rhincodon typus
CCAGGCAGGCCAACCAACTCTGTAGCCACACTGCGTATGAATACACCATAGCCGCTCCGGAGCCTATCGAAGCCGCTTCCTGCTGGCGAGCTCCCTTTATCAGCTATGTTTGAGGAAAAGGAAGGAAAGAAAGGAAAAGAATAAGTAAATAATGCAGACAAAGAGGACGAGCCCATATGCTGCCTGTTCTGCTGTTCGGGATGCTCAACCCCACTAATATCATAGAGGCATAGAATCCATACAGTGTGAAAGCAAGCCACTCAGCCCATCAAGTCCACACTGCCCCTCTGAAAAGCATCCCTCCCATACCTTATCCCCATAACCCTGCATATCCCATGTCCAATCCACCTAACCTATCTTTGGGCTGTGGGAGGATACCAGAGCACCTGGAGGAAACCCACGCAGACACATGGAATATGTTTGAGATGTCCACAAATTTTAGATACAAAGGATGGGGTGGTAATTTTAAAAGATGGTGCACAAACAGCTTCAACTTAACTACTTCATGCAAACTGGTAAATGTTTACTGGCCATCTGGCCAGTTCGGTTAGTTGGATGATGATCATACAACTCAGACTCAACAGCTACAGTACAAGTTCAATTCCCATTCTAACTGATGAAACCTGGGGTCCTAGCTCCTCATCCTGGCCCTGAGATTGGAACGCAATGGCGAGGCACTACTAAGGCTGAAACATCAGAGATGGTGATGGCTGAGCAGTGCACCCAGTGTAAACAGAAGTCAACATGATCCTGCAGCTCACAGCCCATCACATGCAGAGACAGCTGTGCCAATGTAATGTGGCATTGATAGGCATTCACACTCCTCTGTGGAAAACAGCCCTTTTGCTCATGCTTGAACCCAGGCTCCATTGTGAGTTGGTACTTAACCATCCCAACAGAAGCCCCATTGCTGCTCTGACAAAAAGTCCCAGAACTAAAACATTGGCTCTGCCCCTCTCACCATAACTCTCTCCTGCGCATCATGCTTTTAATTCAGATTTCCACCAACAGTAATAATTTACTTCTGCAAGCAGAAACAATGGCCTAGTAGGATCATTGTTGGATTGTTAATCCAGAGATCCAGGTTCAAATCCCACCACGGCAGATGGCGGAATTTGAATCCAGTAAAAATCTGGACTTAAGAGTTTAGTGATGGCTGTGAATCCATTATTGGGGGAAAAAAAACCCACCTGGTTCACTAAGATCTTTTCAAGAAGGAAACTGCCATCCATACCTAGTGTGGCCTACATCTGACTCCAGAGCCACAGCAATGTGGTTGACTCTTAACTGCCCTCTAGGGATGGGCAATAATGCCCTCATCCCATGAATGAATTTATTTTGAAAATTGAAGGCAGAATTGACCACCAAGGCATGGGAAATTCCCTCTCGCAACAGAAGTTTGTGAGGGAAAGACTCCAATTCCCCTTAATATTCAATTCTCAACCAACTGTACTGGAATGAAGTGGCCAGCATAGAGTAAATTTTGTTAGTCAGCAATCTGTTCCTCAAAGCTACAATTCCATCAAAAAAGATTTTATTTCCAACATCTAGTCACACCTTAGGCTTGTTAATTCTGTACTTGTTCCAGTCCTACATTCAAGTTAAACTCCATCCCACTACACAAACTAATAACGTGATGCTGGCCAGATGGCATCTGTAGAGTCAGACATCAAACCATTCAATTCCTCTAAATGTAGTGAGAAAGGATGCAGCTAAACAGCTCACTTTATTCTTCTTCTTCTTGAGTTCTCTGCCTGAAGGCATATCCTTCAATTATTCACCGAACCATGGCAAGGTGCCATGGTTTTTTAATATGGGCAGGATGAAGAGGCAGAACCCGAGTCTAGCTCAACTGGTACACTGTTGGCATGAATCTGATCTACACACAGGCTAACTAGTCTCGTCTACTCAACGGACAAATTGATTATTTATAACTTCATCAATTGATAGCTTCAAATCTGAGACTGATGGATGATTTTCTTTTCACTGGCCAAAGTATGGAAGCAAGATGGCTGAATGAAACTAAGATGCAAATGAGGCATGCTTTCATTGAATTGCAGAACAATCTCAAAGAGTTGAACAGCCAAACTCCCAATCATATGCTAAAGTAAAGCAAAGAACTGCAGATGCTGAAGATCTGAAACTAAAACAGAAATTGCCGAAGGATCTCAGCAGGTCTGGCAGTATCTGTGGAGTGAAAGTAATGTTTGAATCCAGTGCTGATGAAGGACCAATGGACTTGGTATGTTAACTCTGCTTTCTCTCTATAGATGCCGCCAGATGTGCTGACTTCCTCCAGCAATTTCTGTTTATGTTCCTGATCAACTGAGTTTGGGAGGTGTTGTTGTGCACAGCAGTTATGTAGAATTATACAAGCAGCTCAATCAATGTACTTTATTGATAAAGAAAGACAGTTGAGGCTCGAGTTAACTTGACCCCATGTTCCAGTTGCTGCTGTAAACATAACAATTCATGGACTGCAATAATTGTGCAACGTTAGAAAAATTGTGTGTAAATAAACCTGTGTGGCATCTTTAGGATGGCATAAAGCATTTTGCAATCCATCAATTGTGTTCTGAAATGTAGTCACTATTATGTCAAAAAACATGGCACAGGAAGATGCCACAAAGAAAAGGATGATCAATTTATCAGCTTTGCCTTATTGTGTTTGACCAGGAAAGCTAACAGGGTTCCACCAGGACCACTTAACTCCAGATCTCCATGTACCTTTAGTCAAATACAGACCAAAGGTGAAGTGAGAGTGACTGCTTGTGACAATTAAGGCAGCATTTTACCAGGCCTGGCATCACTGAACCCAAACGACATGTAAATCAATGGGAATCAGGAAAAAAAACTCCACTATCGGTGCCAGACCTGGCACAATTATTTCAGTCCCAGGCCGACTCTGCAGGGCTTCCTCAGGCTAGTATCCTAGGCCCAAGCTTCTTCCATTGTTTTGTAATTTACCGTTTTGTCTATTCAGTTTGAGTTACGTGGAGATGCTGAATGGGCTGGGGCTATTTTCCCTGGAGTGTTGGAGGTTGAGGAGTGACCTTATAGAAGTTTATAGAATCATGAGGGGCATGGATAGGGTGGATAGCCAAGGGTACAGGAGTCCAAAACTAGAGGTTTAAGGTGAGAGGCGAAAGATTTAACAAGGACCTAAGGAGCATATTTTTCATGCAGAAGGTGGTGCGTGTATGGGACAAACTGCCAGAGGAAGTGGTGGAGGCTGATACAAAAGGCATCTAGATGGTAACATCAATAGGAAGGATTCAGAGGGTTGTGGGCCAAATGCTGGCAAATTTTTATTCATTCATGGGATAAGGGTATCGCTGGCTAGGCAGCATTTATTGCCCATCCCTAACTGCCCAGAGGGCAGTTACAAGTCAACCACATTGCTGTGAGTCTGGAGTCACATGTAGGCCAGACCAGGTAAGGATGGCAGTTTCCTTCCCTAAAGCACATTAGTGAACCAGATGGGTTTTTCCTGACAATTGACAATGGATTCATGGTCATCATTAGACTCTTAATTCCAGATATTTATTGAATTCAAATTCCACCATCTGCCGTGGTGGGATTCAAACCCGGGTCCCCAAAATATTATCTGGGTCTCTGGATTAATAGTCCAGCGATAATACCACTAGGCTATCACCTCTCTGATAGGACTAGATCAGTTTAGGATAACTAGTTGGTGCAGACGAGTTGGAACAAAGAGTCTGTTTCCATGCTGTATAATTCTATGGCTGTATGGCAGTCATGGGACTTGGGTGTCACTGGCTGGACCGACATTTATTGTCCATCCCTAGTGACATTGGGAACATGGCAGTCTTCTTGAACCATTGCAGTCCAGTCATTGTAGGTAGACCCACAGTGTTGTTAAAGAAGGAGTTCTAGGATTTTGACCCAGCAACACTGAAGGAACGTTGATATATTTCCAAGCCAGGATGGTGAGTGGCTTAGAGGGGAGGTGTAGGGGGTGGTGTTCCCATGTATCTGCTGCCTTTGTCCTTCCAGCTGGAAGTTGTTGAGAATTTGGAAGGAGCTGTCTAAGGAGCCTTGATGAATTTCTACACTGCACTTTGTAGATGATGCACACTGCTACTAAAAGTCAATGATAAAGGGAGTGGGAGTGAACGTTTGTGGATGTGGTGCCAGTCAAGAAGCTGCTTTGCCCTGGATGGTGTCAAACCTCTTGAGTGTTGTTGGAGCTGCATGAGTCCAGGTATGTGGGGAGCTTTCCATCGCACTCCTGACTTCTGCCTTGTAGATGTTGGACAGACTCTAGGGATTCAGGTTACTCACTGCAGGATTCTCAGCCTCTGACTTGTTGTTGTGGCCACAGTATTTATATGGCTCGTCCAGTCAGTTTCTGGTCAATGTTAACTCCAGGATGTGGGGGGATAGTGGGGGATTCAGTGAAGGCAATGCCATTGAATGCTGAGGGGTGATGGTTAGATTGCCTCTTACTAAAGATAGCCATTTTCTGTCTTTTATGTGGCACAAATGTTACTTGACACTTGTCAGCCCAAATGTCTTGTTGTATTTGGGCATGGACCGCTTCAGTATCTGGGGAGTGATAAATGGAACTGAACATCGTGCATCAGAATATCCCCACTTTCTGACCTTATAATAGAAGGAAGGTTATTGATGAAGCAGCTGAAGATGGTTGGGCTGAGGACACTATCCTGAGGAACACCTGAGCAGAGATGTCCTGGAGCTGAGATGACTGAAATCCAGATCATCTTTTTTTCTGAGATAGTAGGAACTGCAGATGCTGGAGAATCCGAGACAACAAGGTGCAGGGCTGGATGAACACAGCAGGCCAAGCAGCATCATAGGAGCAGAGAGGCTGACGTTTCGGGCCTAGACCCTTCATCAGAAAAGGGGGAGGGGAAGGGGGTTTTGAAATAAATAGGGAGAGAGTGGGAGGCGGATAGAAGAGGGATAGAGGAGAGGATAGGTGGAGCGGAAACAAACAGGTCAAAGAGGCGGGGATGGGGCCAGGATTTCCGGAGGGAGGAGGGTAACTTCTTCAGGTTAGGCATCCTTAGAAGAAGTATCGCAGTGGGGTTAAAATCGAATCAGAGATAGTAGGAACTCCCCGCCTCTTTGACCTGTTTGTTTCCGCTCCACCTATCCTCTCCTCTATCCCTCTTCTATCCGCCTCCCACTCTCTCCCTATTTATTTCAAAACCCCCTTCCCCTCCCCCTTTTCTGATGAAGGGTCTAGGCCCGAAACGTCAGCCTCTCTGCTCCTATGATGCTGCTTGGCCTGCTGTGTTCATCCAGCCCTGCACCTTGTTGTCTCATCTTTTTTTCTGCCAGGTATGATGAGTATGCTTTCCCTTTGATATCCATTGATTCCAGTTTTGCTACCACACAGTCAAATGCCATCTTGATGTCAAGGGCTATCACTCTCACCTCACCCCTTGTATTCAGCTCTTTTATCCCAGGATTGGACCAAGGCTGTAATCAGTGGGGAGCTGAGGGGCCCTGGCAGAACCCAAATTAGGCGTCACTGAGCAGGTTATTGCTGAGCAGGTGCTGCTTGATAGCACTGTTGATGACACCTTCCATCACTTTACTGATGAGTGAGAGTAAGACTAATGAGTAGGAATTGGATTTGTCTTGCATTTTGTGTACAGGCTATTGCTGGGCAATTTGTCACTTGATCAGTTATATTGCCAGTGTTGTTACTCTTCTGGAAGACCTTGGCTAGGGGTGCAGCAGTTTCTGGAGTACGAGCATGAAGTACTATTGCTGGGATGTTGTCAGGGCCCATAGCCTTTGTAGTACCTAGTCCCTCTAACTTTTTCATGATATCATGTGGAGTGAATTGAATTTACTGAATACCGGTATCTGTGATGCTGCGGACCTCCACAGGAGGCTGAGATGCATCATCTATTCTGTGTAAGATTGCTGCAAATGCAGTTGGTTCTGCTATAATGCATGTTCCAGTAATGCAAATTGGCTATAACGCGACTGACAAATAGGGAAACGTTATTTCTGAAACGCAAACTTGTGTAGGTTATACCATGATTCCATCAGTGATTGGAGGAGTACGCATTGACATCACATGATCATTTTGCGGGCTTTGTCCTGAACATACGTAATGAGTCTCCACGTCACCATCACATGATCGTGCCTGGTTTGCTGCTTTTAAGAACCGATTTGCTTTCCATAAAGTAATGTGGCGAAGCTGCCAATGCAGGTGCAGAGCATGTGACAGCATTTCCACCCATAGTAAAAAAAATGAATTGACAAAGAAGGCTACAACTTAGATCAAATGTTCAATTTGGATGAGACAGGTTTATGCCGAAAGTGAATGCCATCAAGAACCTACATTTCTATGAAGGAAGCACACGCTCCAGGCTTTAAGGTGGCAAAGGATCATATGATTGTGCTGCTGGATGCCAATGCCAGTGGACACTTAAAGCTCAAGCCTGTGGTGGTGTACCACTCTGCCAATGAGTGAGCCTTGAAAGGTTACCTTACGTCTATTCTAGGCGTCTACTTTAGGTCAAGCAGAAGAAATTGGATGCTCGGCAAATTTTTTCTGACCTTTTTGTTGATATTTTTAAAGATGTTTTTAGAAAGTATTGCAGGAGAAGAAACGTGAATTTCAAGATACTCCTCATCCTGGATCATGCACCAAGCCACCCTCAGACCATTGGTGAGCTTTCTGAAAACACGAGAGTGCTATTTCTATCCCCAAACACAACCTCTCCCCTTCAACCCATGGACCAGGGTGCAACAGCAGCTTTTGAAACTTATTATTTAAGACGCACATATTTAAGAGGCTGATTGCAGCCCCTGAGGGGGATAAGGACAGTGCTTTCTAATTTTGGAAGAGCTTTAACATCAAGAATGTAATTGACATTATCATGGACGCTTGGGGTGATGCCAGTAAGGACTGCTTGCATGCTGTTTGGCAGAAGTTTTTCCCAGATTTTTTTCAAGATTTTAAAACCTTTGATTTGTCAGAGGAGCTCCCAAGAATCAAAGAACATTGTGTCAATCTTGTAATGCAAGTTGGATTTGAAGAAGTGGAGAGTGAGGATGTGGAACAGCTGCTTGAGTCCCACTGTGAGGACCTCTCTACAGCTGATCTACAACAACTTGTTGTGAGGGGGGAGTGGAAGCTGGAAATGAAGCAGTAGTAGTCCAGGATGGAGCGCCATGAGAACTTTCCACTTCTGTTTTGTCTCCTATCCTGAGGGAAATTGAGAAGCATTTGCAACTCTTAGAGGACAATGATTACAAATGCAGAACGCAGCATCGTAGCAATTTGTGGAATAAGATCTTACTTGGCACCCCATGAACAGAAATGAGAAAGTTCATTGATGATAGCAGAGTGTTCCCCATCAATTAAATTCCTCAAATTGCAGTGCTTTCATCCAGAAAAACCTGAACAAAATCTAGGTTTGGGCTGCTGTAGAGCAAATAACATTCATGGCACACAAGTAGCTAGGGGAAGTGCAGGAGTATTAGGCTCCCTAGGCAAGACATCAGCCTTATGCTCCCTTAACATCCCAAAATTAACATTCAAAAAATAATGCCATGTAGCAATATGAATGTAAATTATGCTCTTATAATTACAGTTTATTTTTCATGGAACAGGAGAATATAAATTGATATTGACTATATATTCTCTCTATTCTACGCTATTTACAGAATATGCACCAGAGGAAATACACATTATTGTTCACTGTTTCTGCATCTGTTATAAATGATTTTACCCACAATTTACACAATACATAACCATCACAATAGGATGGGCTGTATTAAATTAGGCATTTGGAAATTATTTACTGGGTTTTTAGCTTTCAGAATTATCATCTGGATGCACAAATTTCAAAACCACTGCATAAATGGGATGAGGAACAAAGTATGAAATTCTTGGGAAGTCTGCAATGTAAACGTCTGGTCATTAATATGTAAATAGAAATTAACGATCAAAACATCTCATTCCCACCCTTCAACTTGGTTTGCTTACTTATGTAGTTCCATCAACAGGTAATTCAGGATACTGATAGCGCCCCCTCCAAGATTTGCCACACCTAGCAATAGCTTTGTTTGCCCTGTTTTTACACCAACCCTTCCAAGTTTTAAAGCAACAAGAGAGAATCTAACCATCTCCCCTTGAACAGGTCAGAAAGTGGGAATTCTGCAACACTTCCCAACTCCCCAAAACTTGTCTGCATCTCCATGGCACATTTCAGGAACATAGAACAGTACAGCACAGGAATGGGCCCTTTGGCCCACGATGTTGTGCCAAACATGATGCCAAATTAAACTAATCCCTTCTGCCTGCCCTTGGTTCATATTCCTTCATTCCTTGCATATTCATCTGCTTATCTAAAGGTCCCATAAATGCCCCTATAGTATCTGTATCCACCACCACCCCTGGCACCCAGGAATGCACTCTACTTGCCTGGCTGCGGGCAGCTCCAACAACATTCAAAAAGCTTGACAGAATATGGTACAAAATAGCCTATCTTTTAAAAATAACAAAAGTTTGCAGGGTGTCTGGGCTTTAATGTCTGGACCAGCATTCGTTACCCATCCATTGATCAGAACCTTAAATATTCGCCTCCTGTATCACCAACGCACAGTGGTAGCATTATGTACCTTCTACAGGATCCACTGCAGAAACTTGCTAAGTCTTCTTAGCTAGCACCTTTGAAATCATCTGGGTGATTTCAAGGAACAAACCAACAGATGTCTGAAAAAACCATCAACACACCCCCTCAAGGAATTAAATCACACTGCAAGCACTCTTCACATGCACCTCCAACATATAACTTGCAGTGGTTCAAGAAGGCAGCTCATTGCCACCTTCTCAAGGGCAATTAGGGATGGACAGTAAATGCCAGCCTTTGCTAGAGATGCCCACAACCCATGAATGATTTAAAAAGAACAGTCTTTCTCTTCCTGTAGTTCCACAAGATTTTATATCTCCATCTGAATGGCCAGATGGGATCGTCAGTTAGATTTGACAAATGGCAGCTTTAACATTACACTGCTCCCTCAAAACCCAGTCTTGGAGTGGGACAGGAACCCACAGCGACCTGAATCAGCAGTGAGATTGTAGCAACTGAACCTAGCAGCTTGAAAATCTGATTGAATTTCGCGAGGAAGCAATGGATTCAGTTTTGTAAGAAAATACCGGGCTCCACTAATAAGCCGTAAGTGCAATTCAAGGTGTAAAATGGAGCGTAAGCTCTATTGCCACAGAAAACCAATGTGGAAGCAGTTAGTGTATCACATAAAACTGTACCTGCGTGGGGTATTCTATGATTCAAACACGAGAATTGTGGGGAATAATGAGAGCACAATCAAATGCATGAATAAGGTTTGTTGGAATAGAGACATGTTACAAAGTTCTCTACTATTCTGCACTATGTAACACCAACAATTACTGTCCAATGCAGATTATAAAGAAAAAGTATTGACAGTCTTTCACATACAAATGCACAAAGTTGTACATTTTAAATGGTTTCTTAGCGAACCTGGCAATGTAATGCTCTTACAGAGTCATAAGATCATGCAGTTATAAAGTCATACAGCACAGAAAAGGCCCTTCCACCTGTCAAATCTGTGTTGGCCTATTTACACCACTCCCACTTTCCAGCACTTGGCCCATAGCCATGAATGTTAAGAAACTTCAAGTGCTCATCCAAATACTTTTTAAAGGTTGGGAAGTTTCCCGTCTCTGCTACCCTACCAGGATTCCCACCAGCCTCTGTGTGAAAAAAGATTTTCCTCAAATTGTCTCCAAGCCTCTTGCCTTTCACCTTAAAATTATACCCCTTCATTATTCACCTTTCAACTGAGGGAAAATGGATTTCCTATCCACCCTGCCTCTCATAATCTTCTACACTTCACTCAACATTCTCTGCTCAAAGGTAAAACACCCCGAGCTTATCCGGTCTCTCTTTGTGGCTCAACATCCTGGTGAATCTCTTTTGCTTATCTTCGTCAACACTTAGGGAAAGTGCTCTAGTAATGCAATGCCCAAATATGTTTGAAGGAAATGATTCTAATCACCAAGAAGTGGTGAACTCCTGCAGATTGTAAACATCTTTCTGAAAATGGGTTGAGTTTAGGGTTCTTGGCCCTCCAGATCGGCTTGAAGTCTCCAGGAATTAAAGATCAATCTTCAGAACACTGCCATGGATAAGCCTGAGTAAAAATGATTAGGACATTGAATTTTTTTGTTGTCATTTTCTCTGAGCACTTCTCTTTACCAAACATTTAAAAAATTAAAATTAGGAAAAATGGTTGTTTGGTTGACAGTCAAACATCACCAATTGGGTAATCAGTCTTTTTGTTTTCTATGTATTCTAGGAAGGCAATGTATTGGTCAACTAATGGCTTGAGTGCAGGGGCAAGTCATGTAATGAAATCTCCCAGGAATGTGTTGAATCATTGTTAGCAATCGTATTTGGCTCCCTCCAGAAATGAGGAAGAATTTCTTCCCTCAAAGGGTAGTGTGTTTGTGGAATTCTTTACCACAAAGGACTGTAGACACAGGGTCATTATACGCATGGTTGAGATAGACAGATTTTTGATCAGTACAAGAATTGAAGGTTCTGGAGCAAAGGCATGAAAGTGAAGTTGAGGGTTATCAGATCAGCCACAATCTCAATGAAAGGCAGGGGTAATTTGATGTGCTGAATGGCCTACTTCTGCTTTATGTCTTATGGACATATTTTCCTGACAATAAGTTGTACTCATTCAACCATCTGATGATGGGTCAGGTTCCCTTTAAATATCCAGTTCTGAGCACAATAGATATTCACTTGAACATGCAACCTTTTCCCTCTTGTAATGTAGTTTTCTTCCTAATTTGGTTCCATTGGCTTCAGCACTCTTTCCATAATTGGATGGATTATTATCTTGAATACAACAACAAAGTTACTTTAACAGTTTCTTTTATAAATTTGCTTTCAGTGGAAGTTATCTCACAGCCTCATTGAGCTATTGACAACAGCCTTTGCTCATGGGAACCACAATTGCCTTTAAGATGTAAGGCCTGCATGACTCTGTCCACCCCACTGAAACATTCTCTCAGTAAATCCGCACCATGTGGAGAGTCATAGTAGCAGCTGCTCGAATGAATACCTCATGCAGTTTTTAACCCTGTGGCTGATAAAATTTCTAGTAAGGATTGTTTGTTGGAGAGGCCCATTGATTTCTGAGCAATCACAACTATTTCTCTGTTGCAGTGGCATTTGTGCGAACTCGATAATGGGAAATTAATATTTCCCCTTTCTTTCTTAGGTGTGGAGTGTGCTTGTTAGGTGGCAATTCACACTCTCACCCAGCCCTCGGCCCGGTGAGGTAATCCACCGGATTACCTGCCAATCAGCTCATAAGGGTTGATAGGTGAGCGAGGGCAAGTCCCTCGCCCTATCACATGCCCCGACACTAGCCACCTGGACCATCAGAAGCTGCTGGCCAATCAGAGACTGACAGAATAAATTCCACCAGTCAAATCTTTCTTGTCGTGGCATGCTGTCCACTGGCAAGAAGGTAAGTCAGACCATAAGTTACAGGAGCAGAAACAGGCCATCGAATCTGCTTCACCATTTGATGAGAAAGAGCTGATCTTATTCTGTGAGTCTCTTATTTCTTCTCGTGCTTTTTGGAGGTAGCAGTGAGAGAGGACTCAGGGCCAAGGGCAGCAAGCTGGCTTCTGGAATCCACCGCCATACCTCCTGATCCATGTCTCTCATTCTATTCTGAATGGGGCATACGGAAGCCCCCAAATGACTCAGCAGGTCGCCCTGGTTACCCAGTGGGGAATCTAATACCTGTATCTCATGACGCGAAGGCAGGTGATGGGGGAGGTGGTCCATTAACTTCCTGAAGTAGCCATTAGACGGCTAATTAAGGGCCTTACTTAAAACCGTAAGAGCCGCGGATGCTGCAAATCAGGAACAAAAACAGAAGTTGCTGGAAAAGCTCAGCAGGTCTGGCAGCACCTGTGAAGAAAAAAATTAGAGCTAACGTTTTGAGTCCTGCAATCCTTCCTCAGAAAACTAAGGGCCTTAATTGTTGGTCGGTCAGAAAAAAAGATTCCCCCAAGGACATTGTCACCCAGCATTTGATAGGTGAGGTGGTGAGAGGGCATTTCCCAGTAGGGCTAGCTCACCTCCCGTCACCTCCAGGAAGGGTATTATCACGCCCAATGGCTTTATTCATTCCTGATGGTACTGTCTGGTTCTGCTACTTTTCAGTAGATGAACAGCTTTTCATTTGAAAACAAGTCTTCTTATGCCCATTAAAACCGTAAGCACGAATCCTACCTCCCAAAACACGCCGGTTTAATCTCAAAGCTTCAAAATTGTATCAAATCTCAAGGTGACTGATTGATTCTCATGGGAAAGCCTAAGGGGTGGTAACTGGGGACCACATAAGAGAAGGGTTTTTTTTTCCCCTTTTGCACAGCACCCAACTTTATTTTTATTCATTCATGGGGTGTGGATGCTGCTGGCATTGCCAGCATTTATTGGCCACGGGAGTAATTAAGAATCAATAGCATTGCAGTCAGTCTGGAGTCACGTGTAGGCTTGACCAGGTGAGGATGGCAGATTTCCTTCTCTGAAGGCCATTTGTGAAACAGATGGGGTTTTTTTTAGCAACAATGGTCACCATTAATAAGACAGACCTTACATTTCAGATTTATTTATTGAATTTAAATTCCACCAGCTGCTATGGAGGTGGTTTGAAACCATACGCCCAGAACATAAGTCTTAAGATTATTAGCCTTGTGATATTGCCTCCACTCCACCATCTCCCCAACAAGGGTCAGTTGAGACAAATAGCAAAGATACAGGGGATAGATTAGTGGTATAGCAACTATTAATCCAGAGACCCAGGTAACGTTCTGGGACCTGGGTTCGAATCCCACCACGGCAGATGGTGCAATTTGAATTCACTAAAAAAAAAATCTGGAATTAAGACTCTACTGATGACTATGAACCCATGGTCGATTGTTTGGGGAAACTCCATCTGGTTCACTATAATGCCCTTCAGGGTAGGAAATCTACCATCCTCACTTGGTCCAGACCGACAGCAATGTGGTTGATTCTCAAATGGCCTAGCAAACCACTCAGTTGAGTCATTTGTTACAAAGTCTCAACAAAGAAATTAAGCTGGACTGACCTCCTAGCATTGACCGAGGCAATGGAAAAGTCAATGGCAGAAACAGTCCTGTCAACCTTGCAAAGTCCTCCTGCCTAACACCTGAAGCCTAGTGTCAAAATTGGGAGAGCTGTCTCATAGACTTGGCAAGCAGCAGCCTAACATAATCATACTCATGGAATCAAACTGACAATGTCCTAGACATTACTACCACCATCCCTGGATATGTCCTGTCCCACTGGCAAGATAGACCCAGCAGAAGTGGCATAAACTCTGGAAGGAGTAGTCCTGGGGGTCTTCAACATTGACTCTGGAAATTGTGTACCTCCTGTACTGTAAAATTCCATGGTTTTAGGCTGTCATCACACCACTGTCTTCTCAAGGGCAATTAGGGATGGGTAACAAATGTTGGCTCAGCCGATGAGATCTGTATCATAGAATCCCTACAGTGTGAGAACAGGCCGTTTGGCTCAACAAGTCCACACCGACCCTCAGAGCATCCCACCCAGACCCATCCCCTTATAACCCATGTAATTTACACATCCCTGAACACTACGGGCAATTTAGCATGGCCAATCCACCTAGCCTGCACATCTTTGGACTGTGGGAGGAAACTTGAGCACCCAGAGGAAACCCACGCAGACACAGAGAGAATGTGCAAACTCCACACAGACAGTTGCCCGAGGGTGGAATCGGACTCAGGTCCCTGGCGCTGTGAGGCAGCAGTACTAACCACTGAGCCTCTGTGCTGCCCTGATGAATGAATAAATTCTATGAATCCAAGTCCTCTGAATGAATAAAAATAAAATATGAATGACAGTGGCTTTGTCAATAGATAATCTGCAATAAATAAATTAAACTTCGACTACAATAATGCTTCTCCTACGCACTTCTTGGAATTTAGAGGAATGTGAGGTGATTTTATTGAAACATTAGATTCTGTAAATGTGTGGCTAACAACTAAACCTTGACTGATGTAGGAGAAAGAAGTCAACCTTATGTACACATCAGTCTACTGTGGAAAAAGGGAAGCAAAGCCAGACGGCTGACTCCGCAAATGCTTGGGAGTCAAGGGGCACTTGATCCTTGTGGTTGGAAAAGTTAACAAAGTTCAGGATGGACGGAGAAATGGAACAGATATGTTCTGCTTATTCAACCCTAGGCAGATAATCTCAGGGTCATAGAGTTCATGGGCAAGAGTTCAATTAGTTTGTAATGTTGCCACTTTGGTATCATCTTAGGTACAGGGTACCTAGGTGCAGAATACTTACGTATGTGTTACAGACTTGAAAGAATTATAAATAAAAGTTCAGCATAAGAATAAAGAATAAAGAAGTTTTCTTTGTAAAAAGTACTCAAATTTTAGCCTTTTAACCAAGTTTGTGCCAGCACTGAGCCTTCAGACTGCCCAGGTCAAGTCTCTAGACTACGGTGGACTTCAAACCTCCAAGCTTCGCTTCCAGTCCCCAAGGACCTCATCTCTGCTCAGAGGCTTGCAGCCTCCCCCCTGGCCTCTGCTCTGGGACTCACCTCCGGGACTTGGCACAGTGGCTCAGCGGTTAGCACTGCAACCTCACAGCGCCAGGGACCGGGTTTGAATCCAACCTCAGGTGACTGTCTGTGTGGAGTTTGTGTGTTCTCCCTGTGTCTGCGTGGGTTTCCTCCGGGTGCTCCGGTTTCCTCCCACAGTCCAAAGATGTGCGGGTAAGGTGGGACATGCTACATTGTCCATAGTGTTAGGGGTGTAGGTGGGTTAGCCATGGGAAATACAGGATTACAGGGATGGGATGGGATGGGATGGGATGGGTTTGAGTGGGATGCTCATCAGAGATTTGGTGTGGATCCATTGGGCTGAATGGCCTATCCCTGCACTGTAGGGATTCTATGACTCATTGCTCCCATGCTGGCCTGGCCTGGGACACACCAGCAAAGGCCTTCAGTCTCCTCCATTTGTCTCTGGGTAAGTTTCAGTTAAAAGTTTGAAAAAGAATGGTAGGAGCTCTGGCTTCAGGGTCCTACTCTACTGTCATCTTGGACTAATCCCAAGTGAAGGTCATCCAAAATTCTGGAAGATTGGAAGAAACAAATAAAAGGAACTTCTGGAACATTGGCAGTGACGACTCTGGAACAAACATTGCAGAAGGAAGGCCCTGAGTTCGAAACTCAGAGAAAACTTCGAGCCATTGGAATGAATCTGGCCAGGACACCTCGCACGGGTGATATCTAAGATCAACTCATGTACCTTGCGATTTAGTGCAATGTGTGACAAGCTAGAATGGTGAGTTAAATGCAAAGTTATTAATTAAACTACCCGAGCACCCGTATATTTTAAATGATTTAAGTATTTATTAGTACTAAGTTGTATGCGACTTTAGTCTGAGTGTCTCTTTTTCCACCACAACAGTTGAGACCCCAAAGATTAAACAATATTAATGGGGATTGTCGGGGTGGTTAATCCCCACCTAGAATAGGGGGCAGTTTAAAGATAAAGGATCTCCCGTATAAGTTGGAATAGGGAGAAATTTATTCTGTCAAAGGGTCAGTAGATGTGGAATTCACTCCTGCAGTGAGCACTAGAGGCTGTGTGATTGAATATATTCAACTTAAATTCAAAGCTGGGTTAAGCAGATTTTCTGTACTGACAAGGGAGTCGAGGAAGGCAGATAGGAAAGTGGTATTGAGGCTATAATATGATTAGCCATGATCGTATTGAATGGCCGGAGGGGCCAAATGGACTGCTCCAATTATTTTTTATAATCATATGTCTCTGATAAGCGCCTAACAACAATGATAAATTACTTTAACTTGGAAAAGGCTTGTAAATATAAGCTACTGTTGTTACTCTATCAAATCTTGGTGATATTCTGCACTGAGGTCTGGTCCTTAAATGTCTCAACTTTAAACATTCTTGCGTGTAAGGATGCCGGGATCCGCTAAATTGCTCATTCTACAGTAATATAGTGTCTTTCTTAAATGCCACGTGAATTCTAACATTCTATCAGGCTACAAAAATAGGAGCAGAAGTAGGCCATTTTGCCCATTGAGTCTGCTCTGCCATTTGATCTTGACTGATAAATTTCTCATCCCCATTCTCCTGCCTTCTCCACATAACCCTAAATCCCCTTACTAATTAAGAATCTATCTATCTCTGTCTAAACACACTCAATGACTTGGCCTCCACAACCTTCTATAACAAGGGGTTCCACAGATTCACCACCCTCTGCCTGATGAAATTCCTTCTCATCTCAGTTCTAAAGGGTCATCCCTTAACTCTGAGGCAGTGCCCTCAGGTCCTAGTCTCTCCTACCAGTGGAAATATCTTTTCCAATCCACTCCATCCATGCCTCTCAATATTCTGAAAGTTTCAGTCAGATTCCCCCTTTTCCTTTTAAACTCCATCAAGCGAAGACAAAGAGTCCTCAACCGCTCCTCTTATGACAAGTTCTTCATCCCCAGGATCATTCTTGTGAACCTCATCTGGAATCCTACAAAGGCCAGCATATCCTTCCTTAAATACAGGACTCAAAAGTGCTCACAATATCCCAAATGCAGTCTGACCAGAGCTTTATACAGCCTCAGTCGTACATCTCTGTTCTTGTATCCTGGATCTATTGAAATGAATGATTGCATTCGCATTTTGCCTTCCTAACTGCCAACTGAACCTGCATCCTAACCTTAAGAGAATCCTGAACTAAGACTCCAAGTCCCTTTGTGCTTCAGTACTTCCAAAGACTTTCCCCATTTAGAAAATAGTCTATGTCTCTATATGTAACATTTCTTTCTATGAGTAACTTCTGTAAACATGGACAGAAAAAATCCAATATAACCCAACTGATGTCACGCACAGTCTGGTGCCTGGCAGGATAAAACATTTATGTTTTGAAATTTTGCGAAATTTTCTAGGTGGACAACTATACCCTGACTGAGGATATTCATGTTACCCTGGACAATCACTTTAACACTATGGCTCAGACACCTCTTATGGTCAACTCGCCACTGTTACTGATATCAATTAATGCCCAAATATTCTTGCTGTTGCAAGTTTCTTTAAATTGACAATGGTTGATTCCATTTGTTTCCATTGCCTCAATAGTATCCGGATTCTGTTAGTCAGAAAATACTAGTTTTTTATGCACACAGTTCTTTTGGATCATTCCCTGATGACTGGCTTTTACATTGTATAAAAAAGCAACATATGGAGCATGTAACAGGCTCTAAAAACCTTTAAATAAACTAACAGATTGCCCATCACGTTACTTCTGACAAACCGATGATGAGCTGTCAACAACAGGAGCTTTATCTCAAACAAGAAGAGATCAATTATTTTGCTGCCAAGGTCTTAACTGTCTTTCCCGTTACAATTGCAAAGTCTAATTGGTTCTCAAAAAATCCCAAAGTGCTTCACAGCCAATGTGATGAATAGTCACTGATTTGTCAGTAACGTAGCAACTAATTTCTGCACATCAGGGTCCAACACAGCAGTGATAAATGATCAAACATTCGGTTTATCATCGGCATTGGTTGATAGAGAAATGGTGACCTGTGCCCCAGGGGTAAACTCAGCTGCCCTTCTTTCAATAAGGATGAAGGAAAGACGAGCAAAACTTGGAAATGATGCAAACTGCTCCGACTTGTATTATAGACCTGAAAATGGAAATCCAGCACGACCAATATGTTTGTTTCCCCGTATTATTGTTTGATTTTACTGACATTTCCATCCAATAATTTACATCCAACCAAACCACTTTCAATTTAATATTTCACCCACAAAACAGCACCTTCCAGAGATAGTGTCAGAATAAAAGGGTGCTGATTTAAGACTGAGATGAGGAACAATTTCTCCTGTCAGGTGATTTTAGGGACTCCTTGCTACATAGAGCTGTGGGGACAGAGTCCTTGTGTATTTATTTTAGGCTGAGATAGATAGATTCTTGATCAGTCGAGGAATCAAGGGTTACGGGGAAAAGGCAGGAAAGTGGACGTGAGGAATGCCGGAAAAGCTCAGCAGGTCTAGCAGCATCAGTGAAGAGAAATCAGAGCTAACGTTTCCAGTCCAGTGACCGTTCCTTTACTCTTCTCTTCACAGATGTTGCCAGACCTGCTGAGCTTTTCCAGCAATTTCCATTTTTGTTCCTGATTTACAGCATCCGCAGTTCTTTCGTTTTATTTTTGTGTGAGGAATGTCTGATCAGCCATGGTCCTATTGAATGGCAGAGCAGTCTCGAGGGGCCAAATGGCCTGCTTCTGTTACTATTTCTTATGGAAGTGTCAGCCTACATAACGTGCTTAAGTTTCTGGAGTGGGGCTCTCAGCCTCAGAAGTGAGAGAGTGAGCCCAAATGACAGCAAAGTGAACTTCTACCGGTTCACAGTGTATACATAGATAAACTGGCTCTTCTACCTATCCAGCGTATACCAGTGTAGGGAGTGCTGCTTGGTTTACTTCCCTGCTTCTGACACTGGTCTTATGTCATGGGAATGCAGTGTGGTGGAAAACACAGGAGGCAGATGCTTCAGAGGGAAAGAAAACTCTGATTTTAATGAAAAACAAGCAAATTGAATATAATTACAGGAAAACAAGAAAGTGAATATCAAACTAATGACTGAGACCTGTCTCACAGTTAACTTGACCCTCAGTTAAGACTTACAGCCAAGACTTGATATGGTAGGTAAATAGATACAGTGGGTGGCTGTTACCTATGCTAACGGGGAAAAGAGAAAGAGAGAGATTACCTGCTAACCCAAAGTCCTATCCCACTTCCCTCCTTAGCGCTGCCCTAATTAGTCCCTGAGCCCCAGCTTCCCCTATCTAAGATTAGTCAAGCTGGATTAGAGGGTCTCGATGACATTAGGCTCACCCCTGGAGTGGAATATGATTTTGACTTGCTCTTGTCCATAGTCTCTTGCCATAGATGGGGCTCCGCAGAGGACCCCCATTTCTGCTGTCAATCTCGTGGTGCCCACTGGTGTGGTAAGGCGCTTTGGACCTGATGGGTGAGTACCTTGGGTTTCTTTTCTCTCTTGGTGGTCCTTACGAGCGAGTTGTTGTCTCGTTTGGTGGTGGATGTTGCAGGTGTGGCCCCGGTCAGTGTCTTGTGTCTCTGGATGCTCTCAGTCGCCTCCAGACGTCGAGTGGAGGTTCGCGGTTGTTCGATGGTGTTGCGAGGGTTGCTCTCAGTACGGAGGGTTCGCAGAATCATTGACTCAAAGGAACTTTTCTCCCGATCGGGTAAGTCCGACCGATCTCCTTTCCCTTCCTCATAATTTTGGCTCAAGGGCTCCTTTGCGTGCGGGGCCTACTAATTGTTTGGGCCCTTGAACTCCTCCCAGGAACCTCTCACACTGGGCATGCACAGAGCCCACCTCAGAGCACACACACCTGGCTAGAGTTGGGTCACATTACTGGTATTACAGTGCACACTGCTGGGATCGGGGCTCCCAGCTATGCCCAACCACTGCCCCCTTATCTCCCACCAAATCTGGTTTCAGCTGCCAACCTGTTGTTCCTCCTTTTGGGACTGATTGAGCTTCCTGATCACTGGAGTAGATGTGAATGGCTTTTCGATTGAGGTGAAATGGTTTCGATGGCTGGAATGTTTCCCTTGGACGGGTATCCGTTAAGTTTTGAATAGTAGTGTGAATCTTTTTGCATCCAAAGGTGGAACAGGTTTACATGTAGCACAATGGTGTGGAATGTACGGTATGTCTGTGCCTGAGCACTGGTTGGAAATTGAATGGCTTTGTGCCTCCTTAGGCTCCAGAAGATCTGAATAAAAACTGAAAGAACTCCGGATGCTGTAAATCAGGAACAAAAACAGAAGTTGCTGGAAAAACTCAGCAGGTCTGACAGCATCTGTGAAGAAAAAAATCAGAGTTAACGTTTTGGGTCCGGTGACCCTTCCTCAGTTCTGCTGAGCGTTTCCAGCAACTTTGTTTCTGTTCCAGAAGATCTGAAGTTGTTTGTTTCCTGCAGATTTGGCTTCCATTGTTTGAGCTGCGGCGTGAATGGGGGTCTTCCTTTAGTTTTGTCAGCTAACCCCTGTTCAGGACATCTGCCTTCTGTATTTGCATATTGCCCAGTCTGTCCCAACCAGCCTTTTCCTAGTTTGGTTGCAGCCATGGTTTCTTGAGTCCAAAAAAAGTTTAGTGAATTTTAATCCAGTGTAATTTCTGCAAACTTCTGTCTTCAGAGGGTTTTAATCCAGGGTATATCCATAAACTGCTGGGGATTTTTGCCCCACCTTGCACCAGTTATACGCTATTTGAAATTCCTTATGTCACTGTGAAGCAGCTTGGGAATTTTTTCCCACACCGAAAGTACTATAACAAGTGGAAAGGCAGAAAGCTACTTTTTATATGGGTAGGTGACGAGATAGATTCTGAGAACCCTCATTTAATATTAAGTTCTTAAAAGCAATCTGAAAAGTAGTTTATTATAGAACTTTATTTACAGACCTTTTTAACTCAATTCCACTTTTAGTGTATTAACGTCCATTCTGAATTCTAGACATATATATTTTATATTGTATATGTTGTATTATAGTACAGTAATTATATCCATTCATCTCGACATAAAGGCTTTCCATGGATAAAGAGACAGTCTTTTGTATTTTCTATAATCTGTCAAAGTGTAGAAAGCCAATGGAAATGAAACACGAGCACCCTCAATTGTAAGACTTTAGTATTGCAATACGCTACATGGTGACACAAGGGTCGATATTACATGGAATTGTAGATCTCCAATAAACCACACATTGACAGCACAGTCAATAGCACATCAAATCTCAGAACTCCAGTAGACTATGAAAATGTCAGATCATTCAATAACATGCAAAATTTTGGAATGTAAGAATGTCAGAAATAGGTCCAAGGGAAGACCCTTCAACCATCTTAAGATAACAACTGATCTTTCTATCTTAATGTCAGGTCCTTACAGTATCTGGATATCCCTTGTTCCCTAAAAGTCTTATTGACCTCCGTCTCAAAACTATTCAATGACAAATTATCCACAGTCCTCAGGGTGGAGAATTCCAAACATTCACTTCCCTTTGAGTGAAGAGATTTTTCATTTCAATCCTGACAGACCAACTTCCAGATGAATAACTTTATTCTTCTCCACATTGTAATCCATCTGCCATGGTCTTGTCCACTCTTTTACCTCCTTGGAATCCATTTGCAACCTCCTTTTATTCTCATCACAGCTATGTATTTTCAGCAGACTTGAATACATTCTTTATGGTAACTTCCATGACCAACCACGGGAGCACAGGTATTTGATCATTTATTCAAGCATACACAGAGATAGTGTATCTTAGGGTTAGTCATAAATCTGAGAAAATACAGGAAAGGGCAGTATCTTTATATAAATGTTTTGCCACATGGGCACCTCATTACCTAAATTGCAATCTTGCTTCATGAAACATAGGAAACAGATGTCCATTTTACATCATGGGCTAATGTTGTTAATGTCTTCTCCATCAACCTGTCAAAGAACTTTTAGTCTGGCAAAGGTTTTGCCTCCATCAGTTATCAGTGTCCATCATCTGCCTGTCTCTGAACTTCTCTCTAAGGCCTCGCCAGGATATTTTTGTAGCACTAATTGTTATTTATAGGCTCCTACTGATGCTATCCTCACAAATGCATAAGTTTCATCCAGTACAAGGTTCATTAATTACCTGCTCTTTTCTTTTTCTCTAATTAATCCTTACAATCTAACTCACTCTAGCACCTTAGACTCAATCTCTTCATCTTCAAGATTTTGATGAAGATTGTAAATAGCTGATGTGCAAGCGCTAATATTTGCAGTACCCCACTAGTTACATCTTGTCAACCCCATAGTAGCCCATTTATTCCTACTTCCTATTTTCTGTCTATTAATGAACCTTCTACTCAAGTTCACACATTAATGCCAAACTGATTAACCCAAATTTGATATAATAACCTCCTTGAGTGGCAGCTTTTCAAATGCTTTCTCAAGCCCAAAAGCAGAACACCCACCAATTCCCCTTTCTACCATGCTAGTTACCCTGATTACCTTATGATGGAAGAAAAGTTTAAGCAGGTTAGGCCAGGATGTAGTGGAATATAGAAGAATGAGTAGCGATATCAGCAAATTCACCTCCTAAAACGCACAGCAAACAAAACCTGATATTTTCCACCCATTAATGACATTCCCAGTGTTTGTGTCAAAGTAGGCCCATGTGTAGAGTGCAGCAAATACACTCACAACCTTTCATTCATATCCTCATCAGTGCCCTCAGGTAAGGTCATGTGACATTGATTTTACAATATACCCAACATGGAACTGTACTCTGTGTGCAATCAGTAATGTGAACTATATGAAAAAATGCAGTGTTAAATGAATCTTTTCTGTTCACAACATCAGCCAAAACGGACACAGTTTCTGGACTAACCTTAAGGTACTGCTGTAACAGGAATCAGCATGAGGTTTATCTAATCAGCTCCTGGCTACTATTCAGTTTATCTTTGACTTTTTGAAAGTAAAGCGCTCTTGTAAACAATAGGAAAGCAGTGAAATCTCATTCAGTTTGTCTTTTCTGCGTTTTCTTTTCTGTTATTTTATTCACTTGTGAAACATAGTGGGTGGGCCAGCATTTATTGCCTATCCCTAGTTGCCCTTGAGAAGGTGGTGGTGAGTGGCCTTCAAGAACTGCTGCAGTCTGTGCACTGTAGAATGATCCACAATTCCCTTCAGGAGGGAATTCCACGATTTTGACCCAGTGACCGTGAAGGAATGGCGATATATTTCCAAATCAGGATGGTGAGTGGCTTGGACAAGAACTTGCAGGTGGTGGAGCTCCCATATATCTGTTGCCCTTGTCCTTCCAGATGGAAGTGGTCGTAGATTTAGAAGATGCTGTCTGAGGATCTTCGGTGAATTTCTGCAGTGCATCTTGTAGACAGTACACACTGCTGCTACTGAGCGTCGGTGGTGAAGGGAGTGGATGTTTGTGGATTTGGTGCCAATCAAGCTGGCACCTTTGTTCCTGGATGGTGTTAAATTTCCTGAGTGTTGTTGGAGCTGCACCCATCCAGGCAAATGGGGAGTATTCCATCACACTCCTGTAAATAGTGGATGAGCTTTGAGGAATGAGGATGTGAGTTACTAGCCACATTATTCCTAGCCTCTGGCTTATAGCCTCTGTACTTATATCGCAAGTCCAGTTGAGTTTCTGGTCAACAGTAACTCCCAGGATGGTGATACTGAAGGATTCAGTGATACTAATACCATTGAATGTCAAGGGGTGGTAGTTAGATTGTCTCTTATTGGAGATAGACATTTCCTGACATTTGTGTGGCACGAATGTTACTTGCCACTTTTCAGTCCAAGCCTTGATTTTGTTTCATTTGTACACAGACTGCTTCAGTATCTGAGGAGTTGCGAATGGTGCTGAATATTGTGTAATCATCGGCGACCATCGCCACTTCTGACCTTATGATGGAGGGAAGGTCATTGATGAAGCAACTGAAGATGATTGGGCCAAGGACACTACCCTGAGGAACTCCTGCACAGATGTCCTGAAGCTGAGATGACTGACCTCCAACAGCCACGACCGTCTTCCTATGTGTCAGGTATGACTCTAACCAGCAGAGAGTTTGTCCCCTGATACCCATTGATTCCAGTTTTGCTAGGGCTCTTTGATCCCACATAGTTGAATGCAGCTTTTATGTCAGGGCTGTCACTCTCACCTCACCTCTGGAATTCAACTCTTTTGTCCATGTTTGAACTAAGGCTGTAATGAGGTCAGGAGCTGAGTAAGCCTGATGGAACCCAAACTGGGTTTCACTGAGCAGGTTATTGCTGAGCAAGTGCTGCTAGATAGCACTGTTGATGACACCTTCCATCACTTTACTGATGATCAAGAGTAGACTTGATGGGGCTGTAATTGGCAAAGTTGGATTTGTCCCACTTTTGGGGGTGCAGCAAGTTCTAGAGCACAAGACTTCAGTACCATTACCAGAATGTTATCAGGACCCATAGCTTTTGCAGTATCCAGTGCCTCCAACCATTTCTTGATATCATGTGGAGTGAATTGAATTGGTTAATGACTGGTATCTGTAATGCTGGGGACCACTGGAGGAGGGAAATGCTTCAGCCTTATCTTTTGTACTGATGTGCTGGACTCTTCCATCATTGAGGATGGGGATATTTGTTGAGGACCCTCCTCCAGTGAGTTTGTTAATTGTCCACCATCATTCATGACTGGATGTGACAAGACTGCAGAGGTTATGTCAGATCTGTTGGTTGTGGGATCGCTTAGCTCCATCTATCACTTGCTGCTTATGCTGTTTGGCACAGAAGCAGCGCTGTTTGGAACTTTCACAGGTTGATACCTCATCTTCAGGTATGCCTGGTGCTGCTCCTGGCATGCCCTCCTGCACTCTCCATTGAACCAGGGTTGATCCCCTGGCTTGATGGTAAGGGTTGAGTGGGGGATATGCTGGGCCATGAGGTTACAGATTGTGCTGGAGTACAATTCTGCTGCTGTAGATGGGCCACAGCGCCTCATGGATGCCCAGTCTTGAGTTGTTAGATCTGTGCGAAATCTGTCCCATTTAGCACAGTGATAGTGCCACACAACACGATGGAGGGTGTTCTTAATGTGAAGGGGAGACTTCTTCTCCACAAGGACTGTGCTGTGTTCATTTTAATTAATACCAGTTTGGAAGAGGTCAAGTATGTTTTTCCCTCTTGTTCGTTCCCTCAGCACCTGCCGCAGACCTCGTCCAGCAGCTGTGTCCTTTAGGACCCAACCAACTTGATCAGTAATACTGCTGCCGAGCCACTCTTGGTGGTGGACATTGAAATCCCCCACCCAGGGTACATGTTGTGCCCTTGCCCCCCTCAATGCTTCCTCTGTTGTTCAAAATGTGGTGTCATCATTGTCCAAAGGTGACATAATCATTAAACAAAAGCATAAGAATTAGGAGCAGGATTAGATCATGGACCCCTTCTCCACCATTCAATAGAATCATGGGCTTCAATGCACTTTCCCACCCACTGACTATTTTCCAAGATTCCTTGAAAGATCAAGAATCTATTTCAGCTTTAAATATATTTCTTCCTGATGAAGAGGAACAAGGGAGGGAGAGAAAGAGTCTTTCAGTCTCGTTGTTATAATTTCTGCTCTGCTGCTCAAAAGCAGCTGCTGAAATATAATTCAGTGTGTATTCCTGAGTCTGATTTCATAGGCTTTCCATACTGGCTAACTGGCCGGCAAGCCTTTCAGTTTTTCTTTTAAATCATTCAGGGGATGTGGGTATCACTGGCTGGGCTGGCAGTTATTTCCCATCTTAGTGGCCCTTGAGAAAATAGCGGACAGCACGTTTCCCAATATGTGAGATTATTGTACAAGTACGAATTAAAACTGGAGATGCAAACTTCTTGACAATGACTAAGTTGCCTAGTCTCGATGTGCTTAGATAAAATGATAAATTCACTGCTTTCAGTTTCATTTATTGTGTATTGGTGTCCAGGATTTGCCTCAATCTGTGGTCAGCTGATCATGCCAGCCAGTTTAGGTCTGTATCCGTCATTTTATTTAAACCACTTTAGTCTATGAAAGGTCTCAGGCATGATAATCAGATAATGGACATTAACCTTCGATAGTCCATTTTTAACCACAAAGCACATCCTTCTTTAAATATGGAAACTAAAACTGCATACAGTACTCAGGATCTGATTTCACCAAAGCCCAGCACAAGTGCAAAAAGACTTAGGCCGTAATTTCATTCTTAATGATGTATAGATTTTGAACCTTCTTTCTGCTATTATCCTTCATGGGGGCAGCACAGTGGCTAGCACTGCTACCTCACAACACTGGGAACCCAAGTTCGATCCCACTGACAGGCTTCATGGAGTTTGCACATTCTCCCTGTGTCTGCGTAGGCTTCATCCAGGTACTCTGGTTTAATCCCACAATCCAAAGGTGTACAGGTTAGGTAGGTTAGCCATGGGAAATGCAGGGTTACAGGGATAGGGTGGAGGGTGGTAGGTATGGCTGGGATGTTCTTTGCAGTTTTGGTGTGGATTCCACATTATAGGGATTCTCTATGATGCATCACATACTAGTAATCTAAGCTAACTGACCTCCCTTCCCCTACTTTATATCTGGAATAGATATCCAACAATGAATATTTCCATTATTTGCACAGTGTTGAGACGTTTTTATGAACCACATAATCGTGGATGCCTTTTCATGGTTAAACTATTAAGAGATATTGTGCATATGCATTGCCATCGAGGTAAATCGAGATGACATTGTTTATATTGACACAGAAATCAGCACCGCGGGGTTAACAAGCCTTCATTATCTATAATGTTTATGTGAATAATGACAAATTAACTGCTTGAGAGGTGTTCAGAAAACCATTTTTGCTGGTACATTGAGATTGATACTTTCCAAACCTCAAGCCAATGACCAAGTCAAGAGTCATAGGGTTTGAACACCTTCTGTCATTTCACTGCTGGCTTTAAAAACCACTAAGAAAGTCAAGAGACAAAGGAGGAAGTGAGATTCGACTGATTGTATTATAAAATGGATGAGTGCATATTGACAGCCTGCTGTAGACCCTGACCAATTTCCCTTTCAATCATTGAAGCCACTAGTAAAACATCAGGTAAGTTGTAACCTATTAGCTATTTGGAAAGCAGAATATTTTGCTGAAAATGTGGGAAAAAGAAGCAGAAAGTCCTAGACATTTTCAGCAGTTTAAGCAACATCTGTGGAATCTGAGAAACAGGATTAACATTTCAGGTAAGTGGCCTTTCGTCAGACGGAGGTAAAGTTAGAACTGCAAACAGATTTGAGAAAGGGTTGGGTGAGGCAAGAACAAATGGAAGATCTGGGATCAGATAAAGGACAAGAGAGATTAAACAGTAGAAAGGTTAATTTTTCAGGACTAAAGGGAATGGTGAATGGGGCAGGAAAAGAACCAAAATAATTGCCTTGTACAGACATGGTGCCATCAAAAAAAAAACAAGGAAAGAAAACAAAACAAAACAGGGATGAGATTATAGCCTGAAATTATTGAACACGGTGTTGAGTCCAGAAGGTTATAAAGTGCCTAATCAAAATGTAAAATGCTGTTCCTGAAGAATATATTGAGCTTCACTGGAACAATACAGCATGCCATACAGAAATGTCAGCAAGGTGGAGCGTTAAGATAAAACTTGAAAGATTTGCAAGGATGTTGCCAGGGTTGCAGGGTTTGAGCTACAGGCAAAGGCTGAATAAGCTGACGCTACATTCCCTGGAGTTTTGGAGGCTGTGGTTTGATGTTATAGAGGTTTATAAAATCATGAGGGGCATGGATAGGGTGAATAGCCAGTCTTTTTCCCAGGGTGGGGGAGTGCAAAACTACATGGCATAGGTTTAAGGTGAGAGGGGAAAGATTTAAAAGGGACCTGAGGGGCAACATTTTCACACAGAGGGTAGTACATTAGTGGAACGAGCTGCCAGAGGAAGTAGGGGAGTCTGGTACAATTACAACATGTAAAAGGCATCTGGATGGGTATATAAATCGGAAGGGTTTAGAGGATATGGGCGAAATGCTGGCAAGTGGGACTAGAATAATTTGGAATATCTGGTCGGCATGGATGAGTTGGACTGAAGGGTCTGTTTCCGCGCAGGGTATTTCTTTGACTCTGTGACCCATGACAAGCCACCGGAAACTTGAGGTCACCTTTCCACCTAATCAGAGATGTTATTCCACAAAACGGTCACTCAATCTGCATTTGGTCTGTCCGACATAGAGAAGAAAATATTGTGAGCTGTGAATACAGCATGATGTGAAGGTGGAG
>NC_063347.1:11795156-11869626 GCF_021869965.1 Rhincodon typus
GGCAGTTCCTACTATCTCTAGAATACAAAAGTAGGCAAGTTTTACTGCAGCTGCACAGGCAGTTGATGGGACTACATCTGAAGTCCTGTGTACAATTTTGGAAAACAGATAAATTTTTTTTAATAAAGGATATAATGCTTTAGATGCCCCATTCAGAGAATGTTTACTCAACTTATTTCTGGGATGAGAGATTTCTTGCGAAGAAAGCTTGAACAGATTATGTTTATACCCATTGGAGTTTGGAAGAATGAGAGGTGATCTGACTGAAACACATGATCTTCAGGGGACTCAATAAATAGATACTTAGGGAACATTTCCTCTTGTAGGGCAGACTAAAAGTATGGGACATGGTTCATAAGAGGGCTTCCTTTTAAGATAGAGATGAGGAAATTTTCTTTCTTGGAATTGTTAGAATGTAGGATTATCTTACCAAGAAAGTAATGGAGGCTGGGTATATAAATTTATTCGGGACTGCGTTATATGGAGTTTTGACAGACACCAAGTCATGGATTAGGAGGGGCAAATAGAAAAATGGAACTGAATGGTGGAGCAGGCTCGAGGGGCTAAGTGGTCTGCTCCTGTTAGTCCAATGTTTCTCTATTCCTGCACTCAAACCCATGCTTCTTTAGCCAGCTTTGCCAACTTACAGGCATAGCGTAGATATAACACCAAATCCCTAATCAGTAGCTTTAAATGCAGTAACTCAAATTATTTAACATCTATGTTTACAAACATCATGGAATCTTTTCCTTCAAGTCATAGGGTACACTGCCACCCACTGGCACATTGCTGTATGTGTAGATTCTCCCCACTCCTGAGCCTGAAGTTGCCTTAAGTTGAGCATTGTACGAACACATTTCACTGATCAGCACACTGGGAGTTATCGCTGGCCAGAACCATAACTGGATCCACCATATAAAGATTGTGGTGACAAAAACAGCTCAGTGACTGGGAATCTGTGGCAAGCAATTCACTTCTTGTCCTACCAGTTTGTCCACGAGGCATGAATCAGGATTGTATTGGAATTCTCGACATTTCCCTGGTGGGTGGGTGCAGCTCCAACAACATTCAAGAAGCTCAACGCCATCCGGGACAAAACCTGATTGGCACTCATCCACCTCCTTCAACATTCACTCCATCTGCCTCTGATGCCCAGTAAAAACAGTGTGTACCATCGACAAGACACACTGCAGTAATTCCTCGAGTCTCCCTGGACTGCATCTTCCCAGCTGCAGCTTCTAGCACCTAGAAGGACCAGGACAGCAGATGTGTGTTCCCTTCCAAGTCACACACCTTTCTGACTTGGAAACATAGTGCCTTGCTGTCACTGGATTCAAATATCTAGTACTCCCTTCTTGTCATGATTCTACCTACACCAGCAGGACAGCTTACCACCACATTCTCAAAGACTTTGAGGTGCTCAGCCTAGCCCACATCTCATACAAAAATAAAAATTATATACTTTTTCAACTCAGCTTATCAGACAACAACATTTTATTTGAATAATCAAATCAGCTCTGTTATCTTGAACAGAACCTTTCACTGAAAATAGCAATGTTCCTTTATTTATCATTTATATTTTTAATTTGATACATCACTGTTGACACATGGAAAGACTTTGATATTATAACATGGAAGGAGACCATTCATCTCTACCAGACTTTCCCTTCAATGTGAGCAAATGCCTCTAACAACATGTAGCCACATTCCTCTCCTTACCGTTCACCACTGCAAACTAATAATGTAAATATTCATTGTTTTGCCTTAACCAATAACCTAGGAAGTGGATAGCATACACCTCGTAACTCCCTGGCTGAAGAAAGGTTGCCAGCCATCAGCTCTCTATCCTGTCACATTTGTCTTCAATCCATAACCAAACATATTGGAGTGGAGTTTTTCCTTTAAACCAAGCCTCTCTGCTTAGCCAAGCACTCTTAGGACATATGGTATTATCAATGAGACACAAAGCACCATCTGTAATCATTGAGGAAGATACAAATGCAAACTTAAGTCTGGTTTACACAGCTGGATTTAGTCTGTTCATTCCAACTCATTCCACTTGCCCGCTACAACACGTTATCACTAACTCTCCAGATATCTTTGTATATGTAGAGACAGATGTGACTGTGTGGTCTCTCAGTGACTACTCAGATAGCGTTTCTCCATGTCATTCAAACCCTGTCCCCTGACAGGATTCTAATAATATCCCTCAAATGCCATGGGAGCCATTATTACAGATCAGTGTTCACATCCTGGAACCTTTAGCCTCTCTGGAGATAGCTTGTCAGATTTCTGCAATTTCTTTCCAGATTTGGCTTCTTGCCTACTCTATTCCATCAAGAAAGAACATGGCTTTATTTTATAAGATATGGTTTAATCTGCTTCTGATATTAAAGAATAGGTTGCATTTATACAGTGGATGTAATGTTGCAATTAGTCCTGAAACACTTCACTGGGAACTTTATCAGACAAAATTTGACCTTGGCTGCAAGGAGATACTTGGACAAGTGACTAAACATTTGGTCAAGGATTTAAGTTTTAAGGAGTGGCTCAAAGAAGGAGAGAGAGGTAGGGAGACCTAGGGAGGGAATTCCAGAGTTTAGGGCCGAAGAACCTTAAGACACAAACGCCAACTTTCAGGGGTGTGCAAGAGGGCAGGATTGAAGAAGTGCAGGCAATCATGGATGGTTGTAGGGCTGGCGACTTTGGGAACTCTCTATGAAACCATGGGTGGCTGGGTTAATAACTCTCGGTGCTGTTAAAGGCTGAAGTTGCCGATGATGCTGTGGCCTAGCACATGTAGCAATGGGAGTCCAGGGAGTTGCATAGCAACAGATATCAAAATTGCTAAGTTCCTGATTTGAGCACAGTGCCATGGCAAGAGGCTTATTTTGCTTTTATTTTGCACTCTGTTGCTGCCAAGGGATAAAACAGAATGATGCAGCAATCCCATTTAGTCAACCCATCTGTATTGGTGGAGTTGAGGGTTGTTCGCCGAGCTGACTGATTTTCATGCAAACATTTTGTCCCCCTTCTAGGTGACATCTTCAGTGCTGTGTAGCCTCCATTGAAGCTTGGCGAACCCACCAACTACTCCAGTTGTAACCCGATCTACAGATTTTTGCTAAAACATTAAACATCTATATTGGTGTTTATTCCGCATATGGACAGTGGTCCTAATCTGAAGAGGCTTTCGAGCTCCCTTTCCTTCAATCACCTTGCGTTGGTAGAAGACTGTCAGCTCCATCTTCGTAGTCAGGAAATGGAACGAGATATGCTTTGGCATCTGGACAGGTGATAAAATATGCACAAGGGACACCCTATAGCAACATCATTATCTCAATACGTGGCTGAATGTGAATTGCTGTGCTGTAAACGTGGAGAATTTGCACACAGATGTACCCCCGCTGTGTCCAAGTGCCACAGTGGAAGCTCAGACTGTTGCTAAGGTGTGCACAGGGTCCTGAAGGGTGTCAAGGCAATCTGATCCACAAGGTTACTAGGACTGCTGAGGCACTGTACTGCCAATGGCTCTACACCACTCCACTAGTGCCCTTGCTGATACCTGCTAGCAGCCCAGACCGCGGCTGCCCATGTCAAGGGAGGACTCCCAGGCCATTGGTTCCTTGGGGTTGTGGGTCAAGACCATCTGCAGTCCCCCCCTGAGTGAACATCAGCCATGCTGCAGCCACTGGGGGAACACAGACTCGTACCAATGAGAGTGTACGTTCACAACAACCATCTCATAAATTCCAACTGTGCTTGCTCACCTCAGATTGTACATTTAAAAAAAGACATACACATGTGCAATATAAAGCTGATTTTTAAAAACAAAATTTTAAAAAACCACTTAATTTAACACTTCTTCCCTGTTCACCTATTTTTTTTTCTCTTCAGCCATTATTAGCTCTCAATGAACAGAGAACTTCAGGACTTGCCTCTTGTAAAAGCAAGCAGCAAACTACATGGGCTTGCAAATATCTCCAGCTCCAGCCTGGAAGGATTGCAATGCATTAATGTTAATCTCCTTGTTAACCTTCACAGCCACTGTCAATGCAGCTGTAGCTGCATCGAATGGAGGGTTTAAACGAAGACGCCCTGACTGAGGTCCAAAGGTTACACACAGTGTTCTAATAACATCTTTCCTACAGCAGGGAGACCAGAAGTGAACACTGTATTCCAAAAGTGACCTAACCGATGTCCTGTACAGCCACAACATGACATCTCAACTCCCATACTCAATGCACTCTCACTTCTCCTCCTCCCTCCTGCGACGGTTTGTCCTGCTCTGCATGACCTCTGCCCATTATCTAAATATTACGCTGTTGCAAGGGGAATGTTGAACCTAATTCTGGGAACAACTGACTTGTGCAGAAGCCTGAAAGTTGGTGAAGGCACCTTCACATTTGTCCCTGTTGATCTTTGCAACTTGAAGCAGCTGTAGAAAGCAGCAAACATTTGTAGAATTGAAATAATAACCAATCAACCATCAACTAACCTGCAATTAGTTGAAGACAGCGTTGGTGGTGAGGTCCTTACTGCTGCTAAACACATGTTAAGAATGGTATGAAATGAAGCATCAAGCTTCAAGATGGCACCATTGGCATCAAATTCATGTTGCCCTTTGAGTGATGCCACTTTCTGCCATTTGATGTTGATCTGGTGGCCATTCACTGTGTATAAGCTAATGCCCTCACCAGTGTGAAGTCTGACAGATTTCACCCCAAACATGTGCCCACCTACTGCCAACACCATTTGGTAACACTAAACCAATAGGCTCAACCAATAGGCTTCAAAGGAGCTCCATTTCTTGCCCGTGGTATTTTGTTCCTGCTGGAGTGATTTCAGAAAACTTTGGTTTACATATTGGCAAGGGTTCAGGCAGTGAAACCATGCATTTCTTTTTAAATACATTTAGACTTCTTTGTGTATCCACATTTTGGCTGGGCAAAAAAAAATAATAAAAGGGTGGCACTGTTACATCAAAACCCATTTCAGGTGGAAATGTCTTGAAATTAGATTCTTTGCACAGCACTGCATAGATGGTTCATCCACTTCTTTAACAGAGCAATCAGACCACTTATTTTAAATAGGTCAGACACAGTTCGACTTCAAATAAAGAATTTTTGTTCAAATCCATTAAGTACTCAGGGAGCTGAATTTCAAGGCTAAAATTATTATAATTTAAAAAATACAAAAATTTACAAAAATAAATGCTGCATGGTAACAGCCTGTACACGTTTCACTATTAGAAAATTTCACCAGATGTACAATTTGTTTATTAATTCCATCAACTCCAGGTAAAGATGGACTTGATTCTAAATATAATTCTCATCCACGCTTAGATTCTGGATAGTTCAAGCTACTCATTCATTCCAATTCCACACAACATTTTAACCCAGACAGAACATTTAAATACAAAACACTTCTGCAATTATTCACATTTCTAACCCTGAACACAGTCCAATCAACCTGTTGCCCAGCTAAATAGATAAGCTGCAGAGCTGGGCTGAGAGGTGGCAAATGGAGTTTAATGCAGAAAAGTGTGAGGTGATTCACTTTGGAAGGAGCAACAGGAATAGAGTACTGGGCTAATGGTAAGATTCTTGGTAGTGTGGATGAGCAGAAAGATCTCGGTGTCCATGTGCATAGATCACTGAAAGTTGCCACCCAGGTTGATAGCGTTGTTAAGAAGGCGTACAGTATGCTAGGTTTTATTGGTAGAGGGATTGAGTTTCGGAGCCATAAGGTCATGTTGCAGCTGTACAAAACTCTGGTGCGGCCGCACTTGGAGTATTGCGTACAGTTCTGGTCACCGCATTATAGGAAGGATGTGGAAGCATTGGAAAGGGTGCAGAGGAGATTTACCAGGATGTTGCCTGGTATGGAGGGAAGGTCTTATGAGGAAAGGCTGAGGGTCTTGAGGCTGTTTTCATTAGAGAGAAGAAGGTTAAGAGGTGACTTAATAGAGACATACAAGATGATCAGAGGATTAGATAGGGTGGACAGTGGGAGCCTTTTTCCTCGGATGGTGATGGCTAGCATGAGGGGACATAGCTTTAAATTGAGGGGTGATAGATATAGGACAGATGTCAGAGGTAGGTTCTTTACTCAGAGAGTAGTAAGGGCGTGGAATGCCCTGCCTGCAAAAATAGTAGACTCGCCCACTTTAAGGGCATTTAAATGGTCATTGGATAAACATATGGATGATAATGGAATAGTTTAGGTTAGATGGGCTTCAGATTGGTTTCACAGGTTGGCGCAACATCGAGGGCCGAAGGGCCTGTACTGCGCTGTAATGTTCTATGTTCTATGTTCTAAATCTGGAGACAGCAGCACATTTTGGAAGTTTTAGACTTTGGATCAATGTTTCATGTGTCTTTTTAGGTTGATTTGCCCAGGGTCACAAATGAACAGCTTATCTGCAATTAAACAAAGCCAGAACATCCACTGGCAAAGGAGTTAAACATTCAGTGGAAGTGAATTAAGCTGTGGCCATTTCTCCTTGTTAAGTGTGAACTTAGTTCAAACTTATGTACATGGCACAAAACAATTGGAGAAGGTGCAGAGAGGAGCTTTTAAACTGATTCCATATCAATATTGATGAATTAATCAGAGATTGTACCATCTAGAGAGAAAGCAGTTAATGGAGATCCTTAATGTGATGCATTAAGTATATGGTACAGAAAAAACAAACTGTACTTCAAAGCAGGCAGCATGAGCAGGACAGGGCAGCACAGTGGCTCAGTGGTTAGCACTACTGCCTCGCAGCACCAGGGACCTGGATGCGATTCCAGCCTTGGGCAACTGTCTGTGTGGAGTTTGCACGTTCCTCCCGTGTCTGCGTGGGTTTCCTCTGGGTGCTCTGGTTTCCACCCACAGTCCAAAGATGTGCAGGCTAGGTGGATTAGCCATGGGAGATTCAGGGTACAGGGATAAGGTAGAGAGGAGGTGGGTGTAGGTGAGATGCACTTTGGAGGGTTGGTGTGGACCTGATGAAAGCGAATGGCCTGTTTTCACACTGTGGGGACTCTAGTCTATGACCAGAAGATGTCAAGTTGAATGAAGTGAGAAGCAAATTCAAAACAGACATTTCAGGAACACTTATTCAGTGAAACAGTGATCAACAATCAGACAGAGGGTAGCAAACTATACAATAGGCACTGGAGTGTTGTAAATTTATTTGGATACTCTAATAGGCTCCTGCAGGGATTAACTCTGTTGGGCCAAATGGCTATTTCTCAGCCTGAACCTCGAGAATGTTCATCACTCAAACTGACGAGGAATTGAGCAACAAGGTTAACCAGCCAAATCTTGGAGGCAAATTTTGACCCCCTAGCAAGGATTGAGCAAACAAGATTGGGGGGAAATGATAGATGCACAGCCAATTCATTTTATTCTTCAAGTGGCAATGTTCAGGCAAGCACAGGATCACTCAGGGCAGATATACTGCAAATGTTTTAAACTGCCAATCATACCTTGTCTGCTCACATAGGATTTCTACTGTTTGATAGCCACACTGTGCAGGAAATGGGAATAAAGGTTAGACAGGATGAGCAGGTTGCCTTGGGGATAGGTTGGACATGCTGACTTGTTTCCACTGGAGTTTATCAGAGGGAAGGGGCGAAACCTGACCGAAGTGTGCAATATCCTGAACAGTCTTGACAAGGAGGATGTCTCCTCGCGTGGGCCAGGTCCCCTGTTTGAGGGCACGCCTTTCAAATTACAGGTCGCCCTTTCAGACGAGGGGTGAGGTGATTTTCTTCTCCTCCAGAGGTTCGTGAGGCTTTAGAGGTCTCTGCTTCAGGGGCAAGTGGGATCTTTTAACATTGTCAAGACAGGTTCTCGTTAGGCAGGAGTTTCAGGGAATGTGGATTTCGGAACGTAAACAGTTCAGCCATGACCTTATTGAAGGGTGGGCTAGGCTCAAGGGGCCAAATGATCTGCTTCTACACCTGTTCTGTATGTTTGCAAACGGTGGGGAAAGCCCAGAAGTCAGTGGTTGGTAACACATCAGCCACCACTTAATTGCTGTAGTGCAAAGGTCCAGCAAATTAGGAAAGCAGAGTGAATGCAAATGTTAGATTCTTCTTTGTTAAAACTTCCCGGTGAATAGCCTCTCCCTAATGCAGCCACAAGAGTGGCTCATTCGTTAGCACTGCTGCCTCACAGGGTTCAATCCCACCCTCGGGCGACAATCTTTGTGGAGTTTGTACATTCTCCCCGTGTCTGCGTGGGTTTCCTCCCGGTGCTCCGGTTTCCTCCCACAGTCCAAAGATGTGCAGGTGACTTGGCCATGCTAAATTACACATAGGATTGGGCACGGTGGCTCAGTAGTTAGCACTGCTGCCTCACAGCGCCAGGGACAGTCGGGCGACTGTCTGTGTGGAGTTTGCACGTTCTCCCCGTGTCTGCGTCGGTTTCCTCTGGGTGCTCCGGTTTCCTGCCCCATAGTGTCCAGGAATGCGCAGGCTGGGTGGTTTAGCCCTGGGAAATGCAGGGTTACAGGGATAGGGTAAAAGGGTAGGTCTGGATGGGATGATCTTCAGTGTGGACTCGATGGGCTGAATGGTCTGCCTCCACACTGTAGGGATTCTAATCATTTCCAATTTAAGAATAGCTTATACAGTACCATTGCAGAAACAAAACAGCTTGTTGCTGGCACAATCATACTTTTAACCTCAAGACTTTTTAATTGTCTACAAAATGTTTTGTCAAGACAACAAGATCTGTTGAATGTTTCATTCCTCAATGCTTGCACAGAATAATAAGCAAAATTTAAACAAGAAATGAATGGAAGCCATGTCTTTCAACAGAACTTTTTTTTTCTCTCTCTCATTGCACTTTGGATGTATGCAATTGGTTCAAATAAAGCTTATTCCTTTTCATTACGTAGGGTTGAAAAACATCCACCTCGACCTGAGAGCATCATTTCACAATTCCTCCTTTCTGCAAAGGCCCTTCATTGTTTGTGAATCCAAGGGCAGGAAACCGCAGTAGCCTGTCACGAAATGTAATCGTCAGTGCAGGCTCGCTGGGCTGAAGGGCCACGTCTGTACTGTGTGATCTCGGTAAGATTACATTACTGAGGATAATGTTACGCACTCACTAACTTACACAGATATCCAGTTAAGCACTGACTTGTTTTTTAAAAGTCCCATCTTTGCTTTCAAACCCCTCCATGGACTCCCTCCTTTCTATCCCTGAAAATTCTGCCAGCATCCGACATGTTTGCACTCTTCTGGTTCCGGTCACAAGCGCATTCCCAATTTTAATTGCTTCACTCCCAGCTACAGAATTCCCTTCCTAACTCTCTCTGCCTCATTCCATCTCTTTCCCTCTTTCCCCGTAGCCTACCCCAACCAAGCGTTCGACCATCTCCCTTCATGTCTCCCTATGTGGTTCAGTGTCAAATTTTATTGACCATGCTCCTGTGAACTGCCTCCGGACATTTTGACGCCACCGTAAATAAAAGTTGTTGATAAAAGCCTTTACCCGGCCTTTAAGAAAATCATCATTGCCTGGAATTGCACAGAACTGTCGTTTGCAAAGACTGCAACTGACCACTTAGTGATCCATAAACTTTCCTACAGATTGCACTGACCACAGGAATTAGCAGAGACAGGTTACTGGAGAGGAAAACGCAGGGGGAGAAAACAGTAGCTGAACTGCAGGAATGACTTCCGTTGTGCTTAAAGATAGCATTCTCCCGAAATTCAAGTCAAAGTCTGAACAGATGTATTGGCGAGTGCAGCAAAACATAATCAGTCTGAATCTAGGTCTAGCTCATCGTCAGTAGTGTCGACCGCAGGGTAAGGCTGGTCATTCCCCAAATTCACATAATTTACTTGCAAGTTGATATAGTGTTCTCCTTGTAACATGGATTGAATCTCTTGAATTTCGTAGACAATTTCAGTAAACTGCGGTCGCAGCTCAGGCTTTGGATCCCAGCAACGCAGCATAATATTGTACCTGTGCAAGGGAGAGGGTCATTGAGATAGTGCATGGCTTGTGGGTCAAGTTAGAACTCTACCCCTTTCACGTTGGTACATTGCGTTCCCAGCATATTCCCGGCAAACCTTTCCAATTCCATACACATTCATTATACCATCCAAGCTCCTGCCCATCCAGCTGACGGATGATTGATTCAGGAGGCAGGATTGTCCACACTCTTCATAGCTACATAAACAATGCAAGCAAAACTAGGTCCCTCTGCTGTCTCCCAGCAGCCCCTTACCCCCACCCGCCACCCACTCCAGTGACGAATTAAATCTTCAAAACTAAGGTTAAACCAAAAAGGCTTGTGAGTGGGGGCAGCTTAAATGCAGAAATTCAAGCAAATCAAACGCCAGATGTAAAAATCATTACGAAAGCAAAACACCACGGATGCTGGAAGTCAGAAACAGACATGAGAAACTCAGCAGGTCTGTGGAGAGAGAAACAGAACTAATGTCTCGAGTCCAGTATGACTCTTATTTTGAACTGAAGTCATGTTAGTGTCACAGGTCAGCACTTGATGTCTATCCCTAACTGCCCTTGAACTTTGTGGCTTGCTCGGCCATTCCAGAGGGTAGTTAAGAGTCAGCTATTTTGCTGTAGATCTGGTTTCACATGCAGCCATTGCCTTTTCCCTTTATCCATTCTCAGGATGAGGGCAGCATTTATTGCTCATCCCTAATTGCCCACATTGCTGTGAGTCTAGAGTTACATGTAGGCCAGACCAGGTAAGGATGGCAGTTTCCTTCCCTGAAGGGAATTAGTGAACCAGATGGGTTTTTCCTAACAATCGACAATGGATTCATGGTCATCATTAGATTCTTAATTCATTGAATTCAAACTCCACCATCTGCTGTGGCGGGATTCGAACCCAGGTCCCCAGAACGTTATCTGGTTCTCTGGATTAACAGTCCAGTGATAATACCACTAGGCCATCGCCTCCCCTGTGACCAGGGAAGGACAGCAGATTTCCTTCCCCAGCAAACCAGATGATATTTTTCTAACAACAATCGTTTGCTTTTCGTTACTAAATTTAAATGATGCCATCTGCACTGGCAGGATTTGAACCCAAAACTTCAGCTTAGGATGGGGTCCTATATTACTAGCCTAGTGATATTACCACTATGCCACTGTCTCCCATGTTATTCTAATGTAATAATCTTTGAAATGAAAGGAAGGTAGCCAAATAGAGACAAATACTCACAGCTCATCTGGACAATATTCTGGTTGAGGCAATCTTCTTCCCTTTAACAAAAATCTTGTGATATCATAAGGGTCGATTTCTGGATAGGGTGGTGCCCCTCGAGTTAGCAGCTCCCACAGCAATACTCCAAATGACCACTAAACACCACAATACCAACAGAGAGAACTGTCAAGGGATGCAGAACTTACACAGAGGCACACTGGGATCTAATGGTGAGGGTAATACAAACAGGGTTTGATCGTCTAATCTTCTGCTTCCCTTCCATCATTTCCTAGAGCTACTAAAAATATATTTAGGGGCTGAATCTTTTCTAGTCATGTGTTAGTCACCAAGTTGGTGTAAAAGTGCTATGCGAGCAGTTGTAAACCCATTCAGTCTTGTTTACTGAGGTTAATGATGCATTTGAAATGATTCATTGTGGAATTTCACACTATCACTTTCCACTGTGGTTCAGTCCTTGTGAGATCTAATTTAGTAAAACATAGGAACACATCGATGGCTGGGATTTTTCAGGGTTTTTCCTCAACTAAGGTTTGGCGGTGGGTACCATGATGTGCAGGCTATCCCCCACCACTACAAACGGGAATGTCTGTCATATCTTGCCAGGCACTGAAGTGGTCACCCAGTGGGCTTTTCAGTGCATCAGGTCCTGAGATGGCAATGTCCCATCTCACCTGAAAGCTGCCTGCTGCTCCGGAGCTAGGAGCAGTGCCTGTCAAGGTGCAACGGGCTGAATAGCCACAGTAACAATTCTGTGAAGCCACTTGTAGAGGTTGAGGTTTCTGGGTGACACTAAAGACCAGAAGCAGTGGGCAAGGCTGGTGATTTTTCGGGAAGGGTGCAGAGGAAGAAAGAAGGTTGGCAAAGGTCATAGCTAGGACAGGGTATGGCTTTCAGCAGACACACTCCTGCCTCTATCCATACCCCCAATCACCTCCAGATTGAGGCCCACAATTCAGCAGACAGACCATTCTATTCCACCAATTGGGAGTCTGCCAGTGCCCTTACCTGCCGGGAATGGAGTTAATCCTGGTGTGAAGAGGACCTTATATGGTCATTCATTGAGTGGTGGTGAGTAAGGAAGGCAAAGTTTGGGCCTCCCTACCCAGAATTTAATTTCTGTGGCGAGGGGAAGGCAGCAGGGTGATCCCCCATGTGGAACCCACCCAGTTATTTTCCACCACCTTCCCTGCCACTTCTTGGGAGGGCAAGTCTCCTCTCTATAATTTGACGAATATTTGTTCTGGATTACTTCACTGGGAAGTCTATAGATCTTCTGAAGTGCTGAATACAGGGAGTTATAGGGACAGGTAGTTTCAAACTCTCCAAGGTCAAAGTGGGCATTGCCTAGTGAAGAAAACATTGTGTTTCTAAAGACAGATAAGCAAAGTCAGTCCTGTCTCTCAATTTTCCATGCTTGTATGAAATGCAAACTCACTGCGTCTCATAGTCTGACCATCATATAATTGCAGTGTAGGTGGATGCATGATCACACGCATTGCTCACTAAATATTTAGGTCTTTACTTGGTTTTGCAAAGAACAAGGCAACAGATTTGTGGTATTCATGGAATCCTCAACATATCAGTTAAAAACCATGCAATGTTTATTTCTGAAATAGAAATCGTCCAGTCACCAAACATCAGTAATCCTGCCCCCAGAGTCGACTGGATAGTGAGCCGAGTCACAGTAGAATGTATATACCCTCGTTCTCGTCATCCCACTCCCCAAGAAATCAAGGTTGCAGTGTTCCCAGTTATAGAGGCTTGGGAGATGCTTGCCCACCCACCAATTAAACTATAGGATGGTGTGGGACACAGAAATACTTCACAGCAGAACTAGAATATACAACGCAAAGCACTGTCAGGAGGACGCCTGAGCTCCAGCCTCAAACATCCCGCTTGTTGCTGCTTCATGAGGGCAGAACATAAGGCTCACAGCACTGATCCCCACCATAAGGCCCAACTTGCATTGGCACTAAATGTAATAACACATCTCGGGGTAGCACGTTGATTGTCTTAACCATACTATTTAAGGAAATATCAAAAGGACATGTCATTCACCCATCAGTAACAGGGTGCGGGGCTTCTGCTACGAGTCTCACAGCAAGCATTCATCAGTAAAGGGAGACCCAGGGATAAGAACTTTATGTGCAATTACAGCCAGCATCCTGACAATTCAGTGAAGAAAGAAATTACAAGCCGGCCACACATAACAGAAGGGCCCAAATGGAACAGATGAAAACCTACCACATCCGATTTAGTTGTGAACTTTTGGGTCTGCAGACTCTCAAGTGCCATCCATTTCACAGGGAGCTTGGCTTTCCGATGGTCTTGAATGCTATAATACTCTTTGTCCAACACATCCCGTGCCATTCCAAAATCTGCCACCTTCACCACGTAGGTCTCATCCAGCCTGAAGCATGCAAGGTCACACACAGGTCAACAATGTGGAGAAAATCCTCAAGTACAATTTCAAGGGCATGTCCTTACAGAAATCCCATCTGTATCCCTTCGCAAAAATTAATCAACCCTGACTTTTCTTGGAACACTTATCTCGTTCAAGAGGGGTCAACAAGACAGGAAATGTATCCAACGCCTGTACTTGAGCATTTAATGCAGAAAATCCCACTATTGTTGCTTGTGACAGCTGTAGCTCAGTTGGTAGCACCCTTGCTCCTGATTCATAAGTTCTCAGTTCAAGTCCCACTCTGATAAACTTGTCATAAAGACCATGGGCATCTCTCGCAATAGAGTCAGTAGGTTACATGTACAATTTAAGGGGGAACCACTCTGCAAAGTGTGCGGCATAACAGGCCCCCATGAACTATAACAGCCAGCACAGGGATTGAACCCATGCTGGGGGTTGGGGGGGGTACATCATTCTGCACCAGACTCTAGTCTAGTTTGGGGCGGCACAATGGCTCAGTGGTTAGCACTGCTGCCTCACAGCGCCAGGAACCCAGGTTCAATTACAGCTTTCAAGAAGCACCTGGATGAATCTATGAATAGGAAGGGAATAGAGGGATACAGATCCTGTGAGTGAAGACAGTTTTAGTATGAAAAGGCAAAATGTGGCTCGGAGGGCCAAAGGGCCTGTTCCTGTCCTGTATTGTTCTTTGTTCTCATATATGTCAGTTTCTAACCAAATACCCAAACAACTGATAAAAGTAAAATACTGGGAGGACGGAAATCTGAAATAAAACAAAGAAGGCTGGAGGAACTCAGCAGATCTGGCAAGTCCATGGAGAGAGAAACAGAGTTAAATTTCAAATCCACAGAGATGTACAGCATGGAAACAGACCCTTTGGTCCAACTCATCCATGCCGACCAGATATCCTAAATTAATCTAGTCCCATTTGCCAGCATTTGGCCCATATCCCTCTAAACCCTTCCTAGTCATGTATCCATCCAGATGTCTTTTAAATGTTGTAATTGTACCAGCCTCCACCACTTCCTCTGGCAGCTCATTCCATACACACACCATCCTCTGTGTGAAAAAGTTGCCCCTTAGGTCCCTTATACATCTTTTCCCTTTCATCTTTAACCCATGCCCTCTAGTTTTGGACTCCCCCACCCCAGGGAAAAGACCTTAGCTATTTACCTCATCCATGCCCCTCATGATTTTATAAACTTCTATAATGTCACCGCTCAGGCCCCAGGGAAAATAGCCCCAGTCTATTCAGCCTCTCCCTATGGTTCAAACCCTCCAACCCTGGCAATATCCTTGTAAATCTTTTCTGAACTCTTTCAAGTTTCACAACATCCTTCCTATACCAGGGAGACTAGGATTGAACGCAGTATTCCAAAAGTGGCCTAACTAATGTCCTGTACAGCTGCAACATGATATCCCAACTCCTGTACTCAATGCACTGACCAATAAAGGCAAGCATACCAAACATCTTCTTCACTATCCTGTCTACCTGTGACTCCACTTTCAAGGAACTATGAGCCTGCACCCAAGGTCTCTTTGTTCAGCAACACTCCCCAGGACCTTACCGCTAAGTCTTGCTCTAATTTGCCTTTCCAAAATGCAGCACCTCACATTTATCTGAATTAAAGTCCATCTGCCACTCCTCGGCCCATTGGCCCATCTGATCAAGATCCCAATGTACCTTCTTCACTGTCCACTACACCACCAATTTTGGTGTCATCTTCAATCTTACTAACCATACCTCTTACATTCACATCCAAATCATTTATATAAATGTCTCTCCTTCGGAACTCAACCACCTGATGTTAACCTCGCATGCAAAATTGAAAACTGCGATATACAAAGCTCGTTTTTAAAACAGCTACTCACTATTTCCTCATTCCTCAGCCATTTGGCTCTCTATGCCTCCTAAAGCCACGGGATTTTGCAAAAGTTTTGGTTTCTCTAAGACTTCTGCTCAAGTGGCAAGTCTTCACAGGCCTCACGAGAAATCAATGTAACTTATTTAATCAGGGAAGCCATCTTTGCTGAGTCTAATATCACCCTCATCCCATATCAAAGTGCATGCATCTTTCAACTGCTATCTGTGGTTGATCTTTCTTTCTCCCTTGTGTTGATGTTGATGTTAATTGAAGGCAGCTAAACTCACATCTCCATAAAATCAGCTAACTCGCACACACCAAGAGTCTCCAATCGATATGGACTCGTTCTTGGTGGTGCCTGTACTGATTAGGCCGCTAAACAAAGCACTGTGTTGCTTTCAGTTTCAGGAAGATATATAGCACTGAACATCAAATTCTCAGCAAAATCATTCCGGCAAACTTTATCTACCAGAGGAAATGTAAAGAGGGTAGAAGAGAGAGGTCAATTAAGAGCGTGTTTGAAAATCAGTTGTAAAATACTTGGTATTTCTTCCAATAAAACAGACTTTCGACGTTATAATTTACTTGTACTTACATGCAGTTTCTTGCTGCAAGATCTCTATGAACAAATTTCATTAGTGCGAGGTATTCCATTCCCTTGGCAACCTGTAGCCCAAAGCCTATTAAATCTTTCACTGTTGGATTCTGTACAAAAAAGGAGAAAGACACAAATGATTGCAATCAGTCTCGACACTCAACTGAGTAAGTGGACACAGAGCATCTGTCTGTAATCTTCCATCAATGCCAGTCCAAACTGATTATCAATGGAATATTGCTAAAACAATAGCTATTTTCCTCAACCATTTCTGGGAATGATGCCAGCCATGGTTGGCAAAGCTCAAAGCCACATTGCCTCTTTTTTTAGGACGATATGAATGCCAATTTATCTTGGCCATTTGGAAGGGTGCTGATTGATTGGCAAGTTGACTCTGATTGACCAAGACATTGCCCTTGCAGAAGGCAGTGGGGAACCAATGACTGACTAAGCTTCCAAGAGATTAAAGAAAAGGTGCAAGGTTTGAACATATTCTTTTTGTTGGAAGGGAATGGGTCGCTGTATATGAATGTACACTAACTCCTCGTTACACGCAAAATCATTATCTGCAGACCCCTGTGTTTGGGAGGTCAGCCCCAGACTAATTCCTTTTTTCCCTAAGAGACTGGTCCCAATGGATCACAGGGTCCCTCATGGTAGATAGGGGAATTCAATGGGAGCACTATCCATATTTTTTGTGTTATCCACTGGAGATCCATGCCTCTATCCTCCACTGATAACAGGGATTTGTGTGAATGTCACTTCCAGCAAGTGTGAACGAGCCATGTTATTAGGTCAATTAATTATCTTCAACATTTTTTAAAAATTTGTTCATGGGATATGAGCATCACTGGCTCGGCCAGTGTTTATTGGTCATTCCTAATTGCCCAGGGTGCAGTTAAGAGTCTATTGGATTGGAATCACATGCAGACCAGACCAGATAAAGATGGAGTTTTTAAAACAATGGACCAACAAGTTTTATCTAATTCATGTGAATTTTTAATTCATTGATGCTCTTCGGTCAGTGAGATCTCAATGGGCCAAACAGTCCCCTTCCATACTGTAGGGATTCTATGAATTTCACTGAATTCAAATTTCATCATCCCTCATGGTGCGATTTGAATCCAAGTGCTCAGCAGATTAGCCTGAGTTCTGACTTGTTAGCCCGGTGACATTACCACTGTGTCACCTTTAGTTGCTATGAGCACATGGCAACACCTCTCTCTATTCAGCAATATTCAAGTTCTCTACAGCCAAGCAACTGGTTATCAAAGCTGTAAAGTAAAAAGAAAAGTTTGCATTTTACAAAATCAATATAAAGGAATAAGGAAAATAATTTGCACAGATGATTGGAAGTTTGTTGACACAAGAAAGTCAACAAGTTGCAATGAGCCCTGTGCTCCTAAAATCATCAGAGCCTCTGAGCCATTTTATTTAAAGTCAGCAACAGATTTGATTCTCTCTCAAATTTATCGAACATGATTTGACATCCTAATACAGTAATAGCAACGATCAGAAGCTACATTTTACATTGTATGCTACCACTCTGTGATACAGTCCTTAAAAGCAACATTTAACTGAGACCATTAGCCAGGGATACTGTGTTGAAATTGGGTCATCTGTGCATCATCAATGATGGGGTAGCGACAACAGCTCACACCCAGTTAATCATCCCACTGCAATTGATGAATTGGAAAATTAGAAGCTGGAGTGAAAGACAACACGAAATTAGGTCATTGACACCCAAAGATCTGTCTAAGATGTAAACCTTGAGGATGAGGTTGATGGTGAGGAAGATCCAGGAAGACAAAGAGCTCAGGAAAATAATATAGATTTGAGGATACGACAGATCTACTATAGAAATACTACAGAATGACTGGTCCTTCAGCTGTAGCCACAATTGTTCACAAAATTATTTCCTGTCTGGCCTTAAAATGCCATTATAAACAGATCAGAACCCTTATCACTTCCACAAGGATTCATAGATGGAAATTTGCCAAGTAAATGCAATTCTGGTTTTCATAGCCAGGAACAGGAGACAATTTTAACTTCTGTCAATTACTGAAAAAACAGCTGATATCGGACTGACCACTCCAATTTTTTTTATTCATTCATGGGATGAGGGCATCACTGGCTAGGCCGGCATTCATTGTCCATCCCTAATAGCCCAGAGGGCAGTTAAGAGTTAACCACATTGCTGTGGTCTGGAGTCATATGGGGGCCAGACCAGATAAGGATGGCAATTTCCTTCCCTAAATGACATGAGTGAACCAGATGGGTTTTTCCTGACGATTGACAAATTTTTATTGAATTCAATTCAATTCATAGAATTTTATTGAAAATGATGGGATTCAAACCCAAGTCGCCCAGGACATAGGGTGGCACAGTGGCTCAGTGGTTAGCAGTGCTGCCTCACAGTGCCAGGGACCTGGGTTCAATTCCACCCTCAGGCGCATGTGTGTGTGGAGTTTGCACATTCTCCCCATGTCTGCGAGGGTTTCCTCTGGGTGTTCTGGTTTCCTCCCATAGTCCAAAGATGTGCAGGTTAGGCAGATTGGCCATGCTAAATTGTCCATAGTGTCTAGGGATGTTTAAGTTAGGTGGGTTGGACATGGGGAAATTGCAGGGGTAGGGGGATGGGTCTGGGTGGGATGCCCTTCAGAGGGGCAGTGTGGACTTGTTGGGCTGAAGGGCCTGTTTCCACACTGTAGGGATTCTATGATTACCTGGGTCTCTGGATTAACACTCCAGCGATAATACCACTAGGCCATTGCCTCCCTTACAGATACTTGTTTTGGCCTAATGGTTTGCCTACCAATTAAAACTACTCCCAATATCCGCAATATAGGATAGCCTGTTTCCCCAGTAATTTCATACAGTTACTATTTAATTAATCATCACTTACCCGGCTTTCCTGACGGATAAAATGCCGTAGGTCTCCATGCTTCATATATGGCAATACTACCAATGGTAACCCTTCCTTAGGAAGGAAAATTCCCAGCAAAGATAGAACATTTTCATGGTGGAAATCCTTCATGATGATCCCTTCTTTCAAAAACTGCTCCACCTCTTCGACATCTGAAATTCCTGTTGAAAAACCACAGCACAATGAGGATGATTATCAACATGATGCAGACTAATTTTATCTTGTGTTTTCGTTTCTGGACAGGAGAGTTTTGGATATTGATTTTGTGCCGCACATTGGTCTTCCCTCCAAAAGGAGGCGCACTGAAACGTGTCCCGTAGCCTGGAAATTCTTGGGACCCTGTTCCTGGAGGTATCATGGAACTATAGCACCATTACAGCACAGAAGTAGGCCGTTTTGTCCATCAAATCCATGCTGGCATCCTGTAGACTAACCCAGTTAGTCCCATTCACCACTCTAACCATTTAAACTTATAATTTGTGGGAACAACTAATCACTTTTCTTCTTAATCTAATCTTGCCATAACTCTGTTCATCTCTATCAATTCTCCTCTTGATTCTTTTTGCTGCGAGGAAAATAGCTCTAGCATTTTCAACCAATTCTCACACTTAAAATGTCTCACCCCTGGACCCACTCTGATGAATATAGTTTGCACCCTCTCAAGGGCTTACAGATAGAGAACAGAATCCCTATAGTGTGCAAGCAGGCCATTCAGTTCACACTGACCCTCTGACAAGCATCCTTCCTTTACCCAGATCCCTAACCTATAACCCTACATTTCCATGGCTAACTCACCTAGCTTGCACATGTCTGGGGATGATGGGTGATTTAGCATGGCCAATCCACAAACCTACACATCTTTGGACTGAGGGAGGAAACCAGAGCACCAAAGGGAACACACACAGACATGGGGAGAATGTGCAAACTCCACACACACAGTTGTATGAGACGAGAATTGAACCCAGGTTTCTCAGGCTGAGAGGTAGCAGTGCTAACCACTGAGCCACCGTGCCATCCAATTCACCATAGCTCCTCCTCTTTTGTACTCAATATCTCTACTTCTGAAGTCAAAAATCACATGACACTAGGTTATAGTCCAAAAGGTTTATTTAAAATCACAAGCTTTCAGAGCGCAGCTTCTTTATCAGGTGCAGTGAGAGGAAAGCAACTGATGTCATGTGATTTTTGACTTTGTCTACCCCAGTCCAACACTGGCATCTCCACATCATATCTACTTCCAAAGTGAGTGCAATAACACAATGTTCTAAGCTGAGGGTAGAGACAGTATCCAGGCCTGGAGGAGTCATTTGTATAGCCAGAGGGGGCTGTCAGTACTTGCAAGGGTGATACTGGCGACAGCTAATTAACCTTTCTTCAGGTGGAATAACTGAAACAAAAAATTTACTTTTAAAAATCTCAAAACTCCCACTGGACAGACACTGGTTAGAGAATTCCTTCTGTTTCAGTTGTCTTATTGAGTAATGCTTTGGGGCATTCAAAAGGATAAATGATTGTCATGGTGAAAAAGGATCATATACATTTTCCAGTTGCTCAAAAACTCTCCTCAATGTATCTCCTGGATATCGAGTAAGATTGGGAGTTCTCCACCCACAATATCTCTTTCACTGAGAGCAGTTTAAAGGTATCAAACAAACAGAATCCCAGGCAAGTCAGGCTCTAGGCCACTTCTCAGATGCCCTCTCTAGAAATGGGATGTATACTTTCACCAATCCCAGGATGTTGGAGGCCAATGGGTCTGATTTTAACCCTGAGTGAGTGTATGAGTTTTCAGTGAATTGGAATCTTCACGCATTGTCTCACCATGTTCATTGAGTTGCCTAATCTCAGTCAGTCTATTGAAGAAAGGGGGGAATTGGGATGAGACACAAAGTCTACATTTATACACAGTCTAGTGGCTTTATCACAACAGAGGCCTGCTGGTAGGTCCCAAATGTACCTCCTTGCTTCAGAAATGGAATAGAACTGTCAGATGATGTGACAATGAGTACAGCAAGAAAAAGAAATTAAAATGGGAGGGATGTAGAAGAGCTTAACACTGATTCTAATTATACTGAAGGTGTATTGTTGGATAGGAATTATTATTCTAATAAAACTCAAAGTATGCAGGATAGTATAGAGCAAGGCAAGGCCAGTCTCAAGAAGGGAAAAACAGAACACTTTTACTTTAGATTTGAAATATGTAAGAGTACAATTCAATAGATACCAGATTAATTGCCCATCTAGGATGCGGTGTGAGTAGATGGAAACTGATGTTGAGAACTGATATAAAAGAAGTCAATTCAACAGGAAAACCAACATTTATACTGCTTGAGAGGAAAATATTGATCAGTTGGCAAGTGGACTCTGATTGCTAACTTTGTTACCATGGAAAATGCACCCATTAACACTGATTGACAGTTAACTACCAGGTTTTGTTTGATTTGAACTGATGTAGAGGAAGATCAAGCACTTTGATATTTGAACAACTGGAAAAGTCAAAAGATGGATATGGAAAGGCACAGAGGACGAAAAAAGATTGACAAAAAAATCTAAAACTGTTATTAAGGGGTAAAGAAAGAAATCACAGAAAAATAACAGCATGTCTGTTGTATTCTAATACGTACTATTCAGAGACTTCACAGCACAGTGAATTTCTTTCTTGTTGTGGTCTTTGTACAGACCATGGTAAACACTACCAAAATGTCCTGTAAAGAGAAACTTCATTATTTTAACATTCTTTTACGCACTGAAAACTTCACTACAAATCATGCAATTTAGTTTTCCATCTAGAGTGTTCAACAATGCAATTTTTGACTATTGCTAGAAAACACATTTTTTTAAATCAAAGCTTTTCGTCTTATTAAGACATTTCACAAAAATAACAATTCAAGAAGAAGACAAACATTTATGTTGCATATGATGACAGTATCCAGTGGTTTGCAAGTGGACTATAGTGCAGATGTTGCCATTCACCCATTAATGCTGATTGACAGTTAACTGCCAGCCTATGTTTAAACTTTAAGTGAGGTAGTTTGACATATTTTTCAAGGCATTGCCTTCAGAAATGAACCAGTCAGTGGTTGTTTACTTTTTTATTCATTTTCTTTCTTTTTTCTTTTCTTTTTATATCCATAAGTGCTCTTACACACAGTTGAATGATTTTTTACACCAAATCCTTGTGGTATTTTCCTTCCTCTATTAAACACCACCAGTAAATCATCTGTATTCTCCAATTGGTTAATTTATGTGCAAAGCCCATTAAGGGCAATGCAGACCATGAAAAGAGGGGGCAGTTAATGGTTGTCACCTATTGCGTTAAATTAAAACAAGTGTAGTGCATGTACTTGTTTTTCTGTATTTATGCAAAATGTCCAGATGGGTAAAAGATGGAAAGCTTTGAAAAAAATGTATTTTTTCAGCAAAATTCAAAGCAAAGTTCAATGTAACTTTTTCACAACTTTGTGACCAGGTAGGGAGTGGCCAAACATAAACTTCTTGCTTTGTACAAAATAAATGGCAATGAAAACTTCGAGGGCCGCTGATTGCCTAATAACACACTCATGAACCTAAGAGTAAAATCAAGGTTCAGGGATTCCAGGCTGCACTTGAGGACCGCTGGCATTTGATCAACCAACACTTGGTGCCTGGATCTTTCCAAGATCGGGGGCCAAGAAGGGTTGTAGTTCTGCGCAGTACTGGCAGTAGCCACTGCCTTCCCAGTGGCACTGCTGAATACAGAAGAATTGACCAGTTGCATTCAGAAGGCGTGACCTCTTATGCCAGGGTCTTTGACCCTGAGGGAAAGACCTACCATTGGCTTCTTAAAGTACCTATGGAACAAGACTTTCTCTAAAGGAGGCAACACAGACTCCCCAGACAGCAAGCGAGACCCCACACCATTTCCACAAGATTCTATCATGGAAATCAGTCGTTCAACTTGTTTTTTTTTTCCCTTATTAATGACTGGTGTAACTGAGAACAGTCTGGGCTCTTGAAGCTGGAGGGCCAGAAGCCATCGAGATTGAAACCTGCAGCAGGCTACAAATAAAGGTAACTGAGAGACAGTGCATTTGTGTTCAAAATGGCACCCTGTCTCCAATTCTGTCAAACATTATCGTCAAAGGTTTAGGGAGGGAAGGGAGGCCCTTTGCAGAATGGCAATACGACCATAAGATATAGAAGCAGAATTAGGCCATTCGGCCCATCATATCTGCTCTATCATTCAATCATGGTTGGTAAGTTTCTTAACCCCATTCTCCTGCCTTCTCCCCGTAACCCTTGATCCCTTTACTAATCAAGAACCTATCCATCTCTGTCTTAAATACACTCAGTGACTTGGCCTCCACAGCCCTCTGTGGCAATGTGTTCCACAGATTCAACACCCTCTGGCTGAAGAAATTCCTCCTCATCTCAGGTCTAAAGGGTCTGGCCCTTCACTCTGACAATGTGCCCCCATTTTCCTGCACTTGGCCAATCACTTTGTATGCACTGGCATTGCAAGTGCGCATTTAAATACGTCCTAAATATTTGGGTTTCTGCCTCTACCACCCTTACAGGCAGTGAGTTCCCGATTTCCACTGTCGTCTGCGAGAAAAAAAAATCTTCCTCAAATCTCCTCTAAACTTCCTGCCCCTCATCTTCAATCTATGCCCCAGTCATTGATCCCTCCATCAAGGGGAAAAAGTTTCTTCCTGTCCATCCTATCTATCATAACAATTAATTATTAACTGGTGACTGAACTCCCGCACCCCTGGCAGTGGATTTGGGACCATGGAACAGTCCCTAGTTCTGTTTGCCACATGTGCCCCCTCTAGAGATAAAAACCAGCACCAAGACAGACAGAGTTGGAAACTGGGAAAGAGAGAAAAGAAAGGAGATGGGCAGACTGTATACACATATTAAAAGTGACCCGTACTAGCTTCCATGAGAACCTCGACAGCCATTGGGAATTTGAGGAGACAATGCTTCAGTCCTATTTAATGTTGGGAAGTACAGTCTCAAAAACCAGTTGCAGGAATGTTAATGAATCAACAATTGAGCACATACCAACCTTTTCCAATCACCTGGTCCATGTAAGCAGTTAAACATTCGCTAGGGATCAGAATATCTTTTACTTCTTCCAGTAGCTCTGACCTCAGGTTCTGTGGTTGAATTTCTTTAGGACTTAGCAACGGGATTGCTGCACAGTCAGTGCTGCCTTTATAGCCTCGAAATATGATTCCACTTGACCCAGACGTTGTGTTGGGACTGAGACCTAACCAATAAATAAACAACTTTCCTTAAAGAGGCCACATTCTCTCATCTTTAACATTTCCTAAAGATGATCAAATGAATAAATATTAGGACATGCTCTGGAATTCTCTGTGGCCCTGCCAGATACATCATGTCTTTCTGTACCGGTGATTATTGCAGAATGGAAAGTTCCGGATAGTTCCATTCCGCATTTGTACATTTCCACGTGGAAGAGAAAATAAAAGAAATATTTGCATTTACATATAGCCTTTCCACAATTTCATGAGGTCCCAAAGCATTTTCTGACAATTAAGTCCTTCTGTGATGCAGGAAGTGTAGCAGCCAATCTGCATACAGTAAGCTCCCATAAAAGGCGACAAACATATAATCTAATGATTTTTTGGGTGATTTGGCTGAGGAATAAATATTGACCATGGCATGAGGAGAACAAGGTTTCTCTTCACTGAGGTAGCACCATGTTAAGATAAAAGGAACACATCATAAACAATTGGAAGCAAGTATTCAATGGAATGCAAACATTCCTCTTATGGACTGGCTTCAGTTACCACTAAAAGAAAACACAGTCTCTGGGTGTTTTCCATAGGGGCCTATGCAGGAGTGGAAAAAGCACACTACATAATAAAGTCTTCATTTTCAACAGCTACATCAATTACAATCAGTCAGAAATATCACTCAAGCTAAGGAAGCAGCCAGATACATATGTCCTTCAAGTGTCATGAGCAAGTACAGAAAATAAACACAAAGCTTAGGTGGGGATGCTGGCAGTGAGACCAAAACGATGGGATGAAAGGTGGTAGAAGTTATGCTTCAGCTGTACAAAACCTTAGTTTATATCTTAATTGGAATACTGCGAACTGTGTGGACACCACATCTTAAGAAGGATATAACCGGCTGCAAAGGGAGTGTAGCATAGGTTGAGAATGATGCGTGTACATATTGGGTTTAATGGTGAGGAGGGATTACACAAATTAGGAGTGTGAAGATAAAGTTACTGATGAGAAACAGATTTTGTGGAATCAGAATCTGAATTCACACTGGACTCACGAGAATCTCTGTAGTCACTGGGAGCAGGTGGGACTGCATTGAGAGATATCATATTCACCGATGCCTCCAAACGGTTCAGTAGGTCCGCATGCTCTGGAAAATAATGCAGCATTTTTGTCAGCTGGCTTAAAACTCCCCACAAAGTCTTTATTTGAGCCAAACACAACACATTATAATTAGATAATATAAGTAGAATAGATATGTGTGTATTGAGAGGTGGTTCATTTTCAGTAAATGGAAATCTCACATCACCATCCGTGGGATATTCTTGAATGTCAGCAATTAAATGATCCTTCTGCCTTAATTCACAGGATGCAATCTTTGCTGGCTGAGGCATTTGTTGCCCATCCCTAATTGCCCTTGAGAAGGTGATGGCATGCCACATTTTTGAACCACTGCAGTCCATGTAGAGACTTTGAGGATGTTGGCCCAATGACTGTGAATGAGTGACAGTGTAGTTCCAAGTCAGAAGGTTGAGTGGATCAGAGGGAAACTTGCAGGCTGTGATGTCTCCAAGTGCCCACTGCCCTTGTCCTTCTAGATGGTAGAGGTCATGGGATTGAAAGGTGCTGCTAAGGGAGCTTCAGAGTTATTGCAATGCAATTGCAGTCATTAGTGAATGTTTAAAGTTGTAGACTGGGCATTAATCAAGTAGAATCTCGACAGTGCAGAACAAGGCCATTCATACCATTGAGTGTGCACTGACCCTCCGAACAGCATCCCACCAGACCCATCCCTACCATAACCCCATACGGGGCTTTTAACCATGGCTAACCCACCTAACCTGTACGTCATTCAGCACTACAGAACATTTTTTTTTTGTTTAAGCATGGCCAATCCACCTAACCTACACATCTTTGGACTGTGGGAGGAAAATGGAACACCTGGTGAAAACCATACAGACACAGGGAAAACGTGTAAACTCCACACAGACAGGCACCCGAGGATGGAATCAAACCTGGGTCTATGGCGCTGTGAGGCAGCAGTGCTAACCACTGTGCCACAGTACCACCCTGAGCTGCTTTGTTCTAATATCATTGATTTTCTTGAGTGCTGTTGGAGCTGCACCCATCCAGGTGAGTGGAGAGTATTCCATCACACTCCTCACCCATGCCGCATAGCTGATGTTGTTGTGTACAAGGAGATTGTGATGATAACCTGCCTCCCAATAAATTCAGCATCCATAATCAGCCAGGAGGATTGATGGTGTGGGCAAAACATGGTTTCTGAGTCTGGTACCAGAGTAAAAGAATTGGATTTAACAGTGTTAACCACGCTATGTGCCTAAATAAGCAGATGCATGATATTAGCTGCAGGAAGAAAATTGAGAAGACAAAGGATCATAGGGAGAAAATATAAAGAACTTTCATTTACAGAGCAACTTTCACATTGACAAGGAGTGTGTTTTGTCTCCAGCAGGGTATCTTTAACTGATGTGGCAATGCTCATGTTTTGCCATGTAACAGAAGAAACTGGGATATGGGTAACGTGGTATTGAAAGATCCAACAGCTCACTGATGTACAACTATTATCTTCACAGGTACATCCATGTCAGGGTTAACATTAAGCTGCTCGGTTACAAAGAGTAACATGCTTCCAATGGTGTGTCATGATTCAAGTGGCCTGAGCTAAGATGGATCTTTATACCTGCAGGTCTGATGATATCGCAAACATAGCTCTTAAAGGTGTACTGATAGTAAGACATTGCACAATATCCCCTTTTTAACCAAAGACAGAGAATTATCTCAAAAAAAACATGGCTGTACATCACATGTTGTCAATTCGATAATTATACAAACATGTTAAAAAAATTTAGAAGATTAACAATTTAAATTCTGAAGTAAAGTTTGCTTTGGAGGTCTGACAGTTCATCCTGATCTGGTGATCAATATGGGTCCGGAAATATATGCGTAGTTCTCTGTTGCACTTGGCTATCTTGTCACTCAACAGCAACACACAAGCATCAACAGAGTTTTCATTCCTAATCTCTCTATGCATGACTGGTATTCTGTGTATTGGTCTGAACTGGTTTTGCTTCCTACTCATTACAGCACCATGATCAGTAATGACTTTGCATGGATCTAGGTTTATCGCATATTTTAGAAACTTTTGCTCGTATTTGAGTCTTTGGATGTGATTTGGGGGAGATTCCGATGTAGTTGTAATGTGAGGAACCAGTAATCAAAAACTCCAGGCTAATGTTATGGCGATAAAACAAAGAATTGCGGATGCTGAAGATCTGAAACAATAATAGAAATTGCTGGAAAAACTCAGCAGGTCTGGCAGCATCTGTGAACAGAAAGTAGAGTCAATATTTCGAGTCCAGTGACCCTTCTTCAGACTGTTGTGGGCACATGGGTTAAGTCACACCATAACAGTTGGTGAAATTTGAATTAGGTGATTGGAACTGGTGATCCATTATACACTGTAGGTTGTAAAATGGCGTGCCACTTTGATTTGATTTGATTTATTATTGTCACATGAACCTAGGTACAGTGCAAAGTTTTATTTTGCGCACAGTACAGGCAGATCATGCCATACAAAGTGCATTAGGGCAATACAGTGTGGAATACAATGTTATGGCTGCACAGAAGGTGCACAAAGAGTGAGGTCAACATTAAAATTTAAAATCTGAGGTCAATTCAGAAGTCTGCTAACAGCAGGGAAGAAGCTGTTCTTGAATCTGTTGGTATGTGTGTTTAAGCTTTCGTATCTTCAGCCTAACAGAAGACTTTGGAAGAGATTATAACCGGGGTGCGAGGGGTCTTTGATGATGTTGGCTGCCTTCCTGAAGTAGCCAGAAGTATAGATGGAGTCTTTCGGTAGAAGGTTGGCTTGTGTGACGGACTGAGCTATGTTCACAACTCTCTGAGATAACAAGGTGTAGAGCTGGATGAACACAGCAGGCCAAGCAGCATCAAAGGAGCAGGAAGGCTAATGTTTCGGGCCTAGTTACGGTCCTGGGCAGAGCAGTTGCCATAGCATCCAGATCGAATGCTTTCTATGGTGCATCTATAAAAATTGGTCTTTAAAGAGTCTTTATGGACATGCCAAATTTCCTTAGCTTCCTGAGGAAGTAGAGGAGTTGTTGTGCTTTCTTGACTATAGCATCAACATGGGTGGATCAGGACAGATTGTTGATGAGCTGAGGTAGATGTCTTTCAGGATACACAATGGTAATATATTGGCATCAGCTCCTATGTTGATGTTAGCTATTTTCAGGAGTTATGATATTAACAGTTCCACCCTCGGGTGACTGTCTGTGTGGAGTTTGCACATTCTCCCCGGGTTTCCTCCGGGTGCTCCGGTTTCCTCTCACAGTTCAAAGACGTGCAGGCTAGGTGGTTTGGCCATGCTAAATTGCCCGTAGTGTACATTAGGTGGGTTGTAGGGATGGGTCTGGGTGGGATGCTCTGAGTGTCAGTGTGGACTTGTTGGGCCGAAGGGCCTGTTTCCACACTGTAGGCATTCTATGACATTCTATGAGAAAACCTTCTGATTGCCACATGCAGTTGACATGGTGCACGAGTTAACAATATGGAAATCTTGATCATCTTATGAAATTTGCCTTTTACTTGGTTGGCTCTGCGCCTCACTGATGTGTTTGCATTTGTACACTTTCTTAGCATTTTCCTTGCTGCCAGATTGTGGTGTCATGTTGTCTTCTTGGTTACTTGTGTTTCGTTCTGGCATTTGACGTGGCCTTTCAGAAACAGATTTCCAGCACTTCTGTACGCAAACTTCCTTGGTGTCACATGTTTACAGATGTTGAGAAAAGCCAGACAGCATTTTGGTAGGTACAGCAAACTACATCTGTTACAGATTTTGCTGGTTTCGCTCTTCATTGCAATAGTGTTTGCTGCATTTAAAGCACATCATTGTTGTTGATCTGCCATTATCATTTCATACTTGTGTCCATGCCCAAGCAATGAGTCAATGGTCTGGCCCCTTTTCTTTTCCAGGAGGTCTTTCCTGAAAACTTTATTTAGTGTACAGCCGATGACTAACTCAATGACGGTTCCACTTTGGCAAAATCACACTCATGTTCTCTGCTGCGGCATCCTCTGACAAACTGGTCAATAGACTATTGCAGTTGTTGTCTGTAAGACATGGGTTGGAGTCTGTTAATCTTGAAATTAACTCTTAACAAGTCTTTGAGTATGTTCTGCATCTTTCTGATCATCCATGGATAGACCAGATGAGTTGATTCTGCAATTTTGATGCCAATGGCAAGCAGGATTTTCATAGCTCTTTTCCTGGGATCATCTATTGCTTATCTGTAGGATGAACTACATTCATTGCTTAAATTGTATTATGGTAAAGGGATCATTGGATGCTCAGTTCATGATTAACTTGTATGCCTCTGTTTGGAGGCTTTTGTGTGTTTTTTTTTTAAGGAGAGTGCAGTGTTTGATCAATTTTTTTCTTCTTTTCTTCTTTCTGCTTGTTTTCTTTTGTGTTTCTTGCTGCTACTCTTTTACTCACCTAGGTCCCTTTAAGGGTGCTGTTTTAAAGGATAGTCATGTGGATCAAAATTGCAGGCTTTTACTTGCAGGTTTCAGCTAAATAGATAGTGTCTGCACCAAATAAGGAGGGATAACATCATGAGGATTTCCCTCCCCCTCTCACGCCCATTCGAAGAAAAAAAATGTGGAGAAATGAACCAAACTCTGGACACAGGTAAACCTTCCTAGTTTTTAAGTATCTTTTAGCTGTACTTTCTTTCAGAAGAATTTGTAATTATGCTTTCAGGACCAGGCAGTTGCTGCTTCTTAATTTTTCTTAAAATCAGAACATCGGGCTGGAAGTTCATTTCATTTTGAAGGAGAGAGGCAGAGAAATTACAATATTCATTGACTCAGCTCCTGTTTGCAACACTCAGCCTTTTGTTTTCAATTTAAGGGATTCATATAAATTTTTTAATACTTAGAAAGAACGTAGATTTTAATCAAAAAGCCTTGGGCCTGCTCTGCCATTCAAATAGAATCACTGTTTATCCGAAATTCCTCAGGACCATTTTCCTGCCCTTCCGTACGATGCTATAAAGTAAGGTTGGCTCTTTTCCATTGCGGATTTTATTTTATTCTGTCACCATTCGCTGCCACACTCCCCCCCACCATCCCACAAAACCCTTATCACTCCCTCCCTACTAAACTTTTGGTTTCTTCTTCATATTGGCTTGGATGATGAGAGTGGCTGGTAACCTTGCTAACTCTGGTAACCCTGGTAACCTTGGTAACCCTGGTAACTCTGGTAACCCTGGTAACCCTGCTGGAATGATTCTTTCAAAGACGGGAAAGGAGGAAAGCAAAAAGCAAAGTTACCTTTATTTTTCTTCCTGTATATCAATAGGATGGCCACCAAAATCATTACCACCAAAAAGATCACAATAATGCCAATGATAATTCCCACAATTGTTCCAAGGCTTTCTTCGACGTAGATGACGTGCCCAATGAACTTCTCCACATTATTCACCCAGAGCTAAGGGGACAAACGAGAAAAGAACAATTAAATCACTAAAAAGCCTCGACAGAGAATTTTATTAAGGGCAAGATTTTCTGCCCATTAGTCAGGGAGGGATGGGGGTGTAGTGGTAAGCTCACTGGACTAATAATCCAGAGCCCCAGACTAATGTTCTGAGGACTTGGGGTCAAAGGCACTGGTAAAATTTGAACCCATAAAATGAAAAAAGCAGATCTCCATTTGCTTCTTTTGCCAATTGGCTTAGAACTGTGACTTCCGGTTCTCGATCCTAAAGTGTAGCACCTAGGGACATGGACAGAAATCACAGGTCCTGGTGCTGATGCTTGCCCAAGCCCCTGATCTGAGCATAATGAAGTCCCTAGAGCCACAGGCCCTGGTTATTGGGCCCAATGTACATCTCCTCTCCAGTGTCCCGGGTCCTGGCAACAGCCAATAGTAAGCATAGAGAAATGACAAACAAGGCGCGTCACAGTATGTCAGGGTAAGATGATACAATGCATTGAGGCACGAGAGATAAAATTCCTCTGTGGCCTTGTATGAATCGAAATTACAAAAGGGGTCTATGAAGCAGATGCTGCATATCTCACAATGAAAGAGCAGAAAATATAGCAAGAACACGTAGAGAGATAAATAGTTCAACTTGTCAACCTTGACTAGAAGCCCTTCGGGGGGGATCAATTCAGTTTCAACAGTGCAGGTGATCTCTTGCACCAGGATCTTTGGATCACAAATCGTGTCCCCTACCAAAAGGGTCACATTCAGGCAGTTCTTCAGATCAAACAACTTTGCATGCTGTCTCCACAGAAACAAAATGAAAATCGTGTTAAAAAGAAGTTGCCAAATAAACAGTTCACCTTTCAATACTTCCAGCAAAGAGACATTTCATGCAAAAAAGAGTCATACATTTTTCTCCCCCACTTTCAGCCTCGTGTTTGAAAACCTATCTAACAGTTAGTGGTCTGTGATTTACCTAATGCCCAACATGTCCCCTCTGTCAATTGTCAACCTAATCACCCTTTACAGAATGGTTTCTTTAGAAAAATGAAGGTGGATCTGATGGAGGTGTTTAATATAGAGTCACGCATGCTGTGCAGTGGAAGGCCAATCAGCCCATCAATCCAGACTAGCTCTCTGTGGAGCAATTCAACTAGTTTCATTGCCCCCACTCTATCCTTATATTTTCTTTCCCTCAAATGTCCGTCCAAGTTCCTTTAGAAATGAACTTTTAAAAAGGATTGGATGGGGGAGAGGAAGAAAGAAACTATTTCCTCTGGACCGGGAGTCCAAAACAAAGGGGAGGAGCACACATATTTTACATTAGAGCTGGGTCATTCAGGATGAAACTGTTGCTGAATGGCTGTGTTTATTTGAATCATAGTATGAACGGGATCACAGCCAGCAACTGTCACGTTAGCAGCCTGTGTTAAAACAAACAAGTTGACTCCATTGTAGAACATCTCATTCCTATCAGCGGCACCCACAGAATCATTCAGCAAAAAGTTGCAACCTTATGGTTCTGAGCCTATTTCAATCACATGAATCGACTTTTAAAAAAACTGGGCATCTTTTTCTCAGTGCAACTTTTTCTCCTCAGCTGGAGTGGCACAATGCTGCATTCACTGTGTGAATTTCAACCTCCTGAATACCAGCAGGATGCCAGCCACCAATCACTACCCACTGACACTGCAGTACCAGGCATGGGTTCCAATGGTTGGGATCTGTCTCATCTATGCAGCTAAACCAATGTCAATGCTGAGCTGTCTCCCAGACTTTGCATGACCAGCAAACTGGATAACCCCACATTTGGTTTATACACCAGTACCTTTCTGTATAGCATCACTCAGAGACAGTAAGAACTGCCTGTGCTGGAGTCAGAGATAACACAGTATGGAGCTGGAGGAACACAGCAGGCCAGGCAGCATCAGAGAAGCAGGAAAGTTGATGTTTCAGGTCGGGACCTTTTTCATGTTGTGATTCAAATAAACACAGCCATTCAGCAACAGTTTCATTCTGAATGACCCAGCTGTAATGTAAAATATGTGTGCTCCTCCCCTTTGTTTTGGACTTCACACTGTGTTATCTCTTTCTATATAACATGTTACTTTTTCAATGTATTTCCTGTGCACATATTGATATGCATCTAAGAAAGCATCCCAAGAACACAGATTTTCTATCTAATTAATGGAATTCTACATACAAATAATTTTCCCATTTCATTGTGGAAGATGAAGAGCCAAAAAAAAACTCACTTTGAACTCAATTTCATCTTCATCCTTGGTTAGCTTGTATATATGCCCCTCATCATCAAATGGAAAAACCTCATAGTCTTCCTTGTACTCCAGTTCAAATGACTTTAGGTTCTGCACACCATCCATAATCACAGTGAGCTTCCCTTCCACTTCCTCATCCTCAATTGAAGGGGTTTCACAGGTCATAGTCTCAGAAGACAGTGGTGGCGGATTGCATAACTGCAGTCAGGAAGATGGGATATTTAGGATTGTGCAAACTCTAACACATTCAGCTGATTCACAAAGGAGGCTGGAAGAGACCAAGATGATAGCTGGGAAATTTGGGACTACAGAAGTAATGGCAGAAAGATTTTTTTTTCCTCATTCAAAGCTTTATGGCAGAGAGACAGAATTAGACAGGCAGAGAAACAAAGAAATAATAATGTGGAAAGGAAAGAAATAATAACAGTCCATGTACACCCACATCCACCTCATTCCCCTCATCGAGCAAGTTAGTTAAACATGATTGGCTTGTGACATGATTTCCCTTAATAAATCAATAGTTGTCAAAGTAACTTAATTTTCTCCCAAGTTATTGTTTTTAAAGGCTTTCCCACCATTAATTGTGGGGTCAGTTGGCTGGAGGCTGGTTTGCAATGCAAAGTGATGCCAATATTTATGGAATTCACTGCCACAGAAGGCTGTGGAGACCAGGTCATTGAGTACATTTAAGACTGAGATAGATAGATTCTTGATTATCAAGGGGATCAAGGGTTACGGGGAGAAAGCCGGAGAATGAGGTTGAGGACCGTATCAGCCATGATTGAATGGCGGAGCAGACTTGATGGGCCGAATAGCCTTATTTCTGCTCCATTGTCTCATGGTCTTATGGTCTAACAGTGATGGATTCACTTCCCACAACAGCTGAGGTTACCATGAAGGACTCCCCTTCTCAATCTCTCCCCTCATCCGAGGCATGGTGACCCTCAGGTTAAACCACCACCAGTTGTCTCTCTCACTCTCTAATGAATCTGGTAAGATAATGGTGACTTTACCTTTCCCCACCACCAAGGTTAAACCAACAGGCTTATCTTTGCTGGGTTCTAATGGTGGTGCTATGTACTGTGGCATCATTCACATTGTCGTCTAGAGCTGTGGAAGCCGACGGCAGAGACACCAATTTTCTTTCCCTCAGGTGGCAGACCAGAAATGGCTTCTTGTTCTTACCATCTGCCACTGCTGTGAGTTGGAAGGATTTGCAGTTTGATATACAATCGAATTGGCTATAACATGAATGCACTTTCCTTGGGCACCAAGATTTGGATAGGGACTTCAACCCAAAGCTCCTGGTTCAGAGGCAGGGACACGGCCCACAGCACCAGGAGCCATCCAGCAAAATCACTTACCTCCTCTTTGCTAACTTTTTTTTAAAATGAATATTTAGCTGATCCGGTTTTGTGGGGAAGAAAGATGAAACATTTTTCATCTAAAAACCTACCTTTACAAACGTGTCATTTTTGTCATCGGTAAATACTAGTTTCGGTTGATAGACAGAGTTCAGATTGGTACCACTGATGGTGATGTTGAGGCCACTGTAGGAACAATGGAATAATAAATACATGAAAGAGACAGAGTCAAACTTACAGACAGAGAGACACAGGCAGCACACCCTGCAGACATTCAACATCGGCAGGAGGCTGAGTAATTTCTTTTCTTCCCAGAGATGTTGGTCCTGACCATGAAGAGAAGATCATCACTGGGCGCAGTGGGAAATTCTTCACCCTTGAGAAACACTTCAATAAAGGCCCAAACGTAAACAATTCCAGCCTGTGTGTGTGAGTACTCTGTGGGTGTGCTTCTACCATGATCTGAAAAAATAGCTTTAGATTTCTTCACGTCACCTCCTTACAGGAGCCAAGGAAGTGCGTGAGAAAGAGGCTATAATTTACAGTGTTGCCATTTCTCCAATGGATCTGCTGTGAATGATTATTTTGTTTTGAAATCTAGAGTTTAGGAACAGGAGGAGAGCAGGTAGTCCCATGAACCTGTTCTGACATTCAATAGATCATGGCTAATCTTGTGATTTAACTCCATCAAAATTATGCTTGTCTTGTACTCCTTAATACATTTGGCTGATGGAATGTACTAATCTCAGTTTTAAAATTAACAAATTAAGAAGTCTGGTGCCAATTTTAAACTGCATCTCATAGTCCTAGGCCATCCAGCCAGTGAGAAATAATCTATTTCTATCTAACCTATCAGTCGGATTGTCAGTTTTATCAGAGTGTAAGAGCTTTGGTGTTTCTTTTAGAAATCCATTTCAAAGTTTTCCGTTGCTATTGCGTAGTTTCTGAGTTGTGGACCTAATGGATACGGGGAGAGTGGTTTTGGAGGATACCTGGTTGGTGGTGGGGGGGGCGGAGGGGTTGGGGAGGGGGCACGGCTCAGGAGAACATCGGAAATAAGAGCAAAAGTCAACCATTTGGCCTTAGAGCCTGCTTCCATAGTCAATAGGATCATGGCTGATCTTAAAGCAGCTTGACCTCTACTTCCTTGCCTCTCCCTCATGTCTCCAATCAAATCAAAAATCTGTCTTACTGAGCCTTGAGTAAATTGAATGATCCAGGGTGATGTGGTGGCCCAGTGATTAGCACTGCTGCCTCACAATGCCAAAGACCTGGGTTCAATTCCACCCTCATCTGACTGTCTGTGTGGAGTTTGCACATTCTCCAAGTGTCTGTGTGGAGTTTGCTCCGGTTTCCTCCCACAGTCCAAAGCTGTGCAGGTTAGGTAGATTGGCCGTGCTAAATTGCCCAGGGATGTGTGTGCTAGGTGAATTAGCTGTGGGGATACGGGAGTGGGTCTGGGTGGAATGCTCTTCATAAGGTTGATGTGGACTTGATGGGCTGAATGGCCTACTCCCACACTGTTGGAACCCTATGATTGCAGGGTCTATTCCCTGGGGAAGAGAATCTCAGACACTAACAACGTTCAGGGGTAACTTAGGCACAGTGGAGGTGGGAGCTCTCAAAGAGCATGGGATTTGGATAAAGGGGGTTGAAGGGGACGACAGAGGGTTAAGGATCACCAGAGTGATGTGGAGAGCTGGGTTAACCTTCTAACCAAACCCCCTCAGCACCATGCTGCCACTCTCCAAAGGGAGGCAGCAGATCCAAAGCTTGCACATCCACATCCGTGGGAGACTGAAATATGGTGGGAAGGGGAGGAAGTATTCTGACCCTCTTATCATCTCAATACATATAGTTAAAAGCATACAGCACCAAGTCAAGTAGGTACAGGTAAAATAGAGACCAGTCACGATCTAACTGAATGGCAAAACAAGGGCTGAATCACCTCCTGTCCCTAAGTTCCGCCCAGGAAATGTCTCATGCACAAACTGCAACAGTGACAGCACGTGGCACAGAGAGAGAAAAGGAGAATGAGACAGATAGAGAAATTTCACTGCCAGACTTAGCCACTTGCAAAAGACTTGGCTATGGCTTACCTCTGGGTGCTGCAGCTTGGGGAGATGCTGTTAAGGACAGGGTTCTTTCGGTACTGGAACTTGAAGTTGCCTTCAGCTGTTACCTTTGCAGAGTCTATCATCACAACAGGAGGCTCTTCCTTCAACAAATCCATTTTTGGAGTTATGCATTCTATACAAGTACTATTCTTGCTGGCAAATAAAGGTGCAAGAAGAAAATTAGGATTAGAAATGTCGGACATTTTCCAAAGTTGAAACAAGATGTACTTGTCTCAGCAAAAGGCATCGAAGTGCTTGATGGTCGCCATAAATGGAGGATCAAGCTCAATGGGCTGAATGGACTATTTCTGTTTCTACGTTCTGTCTTACTTCTGGACATTAAACAACAGAATAAAAGTCAATTGTAAATCTTTTATTTCCTGGATGAGTAGAAAATATTCCATTTATCATTTGTACTCTGCTGTGAACTAAACAGTATATGGAAAGATCATACTTTATCTGCAGCAATCTGCTGTTTTCTGTCATTCTGGGATCTAGAACTCTTTTGCAAATTGGTCATCATCAGTTGGAGATGGACAGATCCTCGGAGAACCTCAGCAGGTCTGACAATGTCTGTGGGGAGAAAGCAGAGTTAATGTTTCAGCTCTAGGGACTCTTCTTCAGAACCCTGTACCCAGAATCCTTCTGAAGAAAGGTCACTGGACCCAAAACGTTAACTCTGCTTTCTCTCCACAGCCCTGTTGAGTTTTTTCCAGCAATTTTCCAGTTTCAGATTTCCAGCATCCACGGTTCTTTGTTTTATTTATTATTATGGACAGGCCTTTGTTGGACAAGGGCAAAAAGACCTACCGAACAGAATTAAAATACAGATCAGCCACAATTAAACTGAATGGCAGAACAGATTGAGGGGCTGAATGGCCTCCTCCTACTTTCATACTGAGTTTCTCAAGCATTCTCCGTGTTTGTTTCAGGTTTCCAGAAGCAGCAGAATTTTGCCTTTATTTGGAACTAGGTGATCTGCTTCAAAGCCAAGGCTTTGAAGAGCTGCACTTTGCTCCACCCTCCTTTCTTACCTCTTTATGAGGCAGTCTTTCCCACCAATTGTCACTTTTTGGTTATTGCCAGCTGTCAGATGTCTCCCCCAAAATGTGACCAAAGTCCCACCATCTTGAGGGCCATACATTGGAGTCACATGAGTTATGATAGGTTCCTACAAAACAAAAATTATATGCGTTCACAGCTGCCTCACAGATCCCAAGATTTGCAGAAAGTGTAGGCCGTTCCAATATCCGAATATATTGGAGCGATTGGTACAGTAAGCGCATTTATTAAGACATTATAGCAGAGAGACAGATTCAAGTTCATTCCTTGATCTTTGCAGAGCTAAGTGATTCAAGCTAGGGATCAGCTGAAATAGCAGCACAACTCATTTCACAGCCAATGACTAGTGGAAATTATGAGCACAGAAAGCTCCCACTTTTCATCACCATCAGAAGGCACAAGGGGGAGGACAAAAAAATGCTGGAAATCAAGCAGCATCCATGGAGAGACAGCAAGCTAACATTTCGAGTCTAGAATTCTCTTCATCAGAGCTGAAGACAGAGGGAAAGCAAGATTGAGTATGGCTGTGTGACCCTCCACATCATTGTCAAAGTGGCTGCTGATCCTGGTCTTCCGCCAATCAGCAGGCATTTAAGACCATTACAGGAAAATAAGCCAGAATACTGAAACCGCAGTCAGGTTTCCTGAATAGCCCCAACCCTGCTTAGTGGTTAGCGCTGCTACCTCACAGCGCCAGGGACCCGGGTTTGATTCCACCCTCGGGCGACTGTCTGTGTGGAGTTTGCACATTCTCCTCGTGTCTGCGAGGGTTTCCTCCGGGTGCTCCGGTTTCCTCCCACAGTCTGAAGATGTGCAGCTTAGGTGGACTGGCCACATTAAATTGCTCATTGGGTCCAGAGATGTGCAGGCTAGGTGGGTCAGCCACGGGAAATGCACGGTTAAGGGGATAGGGTGGATCTGGGTGGGATGCTCATCGGAGGGTTGGTGTGGGCTGAATGGCCTGCTTCCACGCTATAAAGACTTTATGTTGGTGGAAGGGATGAAATTTGCGATCAGATTGACAAACCTATTCAGCTCAGTGGAGGTGATAAGAACTTTATACAGAAATGGCTGCATTTGGAAGCAAAGTTGAGTGAGATGAGCTGCAAGGAGACAGCTATGAGCTGCTTATACCTTGCTCCTGTCCAGTCCTTTTCTCATTGCTATGTATTGCTGATTCAGAATGCGAGTGGCTTAAATTCGACACTGAAGCCCCAGAGAACTAAAGAATACCTTCTGCATCTACAATTTAAAGGGTACATCTTCATGACAAAATACAATATTCAAAACCAACTTGTGGAAAACAAAATCATAATGCTGTGAGAACCTCACCACGAATTCAAATCCAGCGAGGGATGTGGACCCACTGATGACGAACTCGCCGTTATGACTTGCCTCTCGAATAGTGATCTTGATGGTAGTCAAATTGGCAGGCTGAGGTTTTCCAGTGATTTCCAGCTGACATGACAACCTGCCACGAAACATGACACACTTGTCTTTTCATCTTAGAACTAAACCAGGCATGCATTCCATTTTGAAACAAGGCAGCACGGTGACTCAGTGGTTAGCACTGTTGCCTTACAGTGCCAAGGAACTGGGTTTGATTCCAGCCTCGGGCGACTGTCTGTGTGAAGTGTGCACATTCTCCCTGTGTCTGCACAGGTTTCCTCCAACAGTCCAAAGATGTACAGGTTAGGTGGATTAACCATGCTAAATTGCTCATTGTGTCCAGGGATATGCAGGCATGGTGGATTAGTCATGAGACACTCAGGGTTACAGGGAATAAGGTTAGGGAGGAATGGGTCTGAGTGGGATGCCCTTTGGACTTGATGGGCTGAATGGTCTGCTTCCACACTGTAGGGATTCTAGGATTCTACGTCTAGCAGCCGACAGGGGCGCCCTCGTTCTAACAAAAATACATTGAATAGAAAGGACAAATGTGCCTTTATCAGGATGGGAGAGCAAACTTGTTTGATCGCCATGACGCTTTTCAGGAGAAATTCAATTGAATTATCATCCATACTCCAAGACATAGTTTGGACAGGGTTTTGTCCTTTGGGTCGGGTCCCTAAATGTCTGGGTAAAATGGGCTGAAGCCCACACAGTGTGGAAACAGCAATCAGGCAGTAACTGGTCAGAGTGTGGTTTGGCATCTAATTAAAGATGATGGACATGCTCATGAACGGGAGGTTTAATTGGGAGTCTGGAAACATGCCATGGGAGGTCACCAGCTGGCCTGGACTAGAACATCTTGGAAGGTCCACGGACCGACCGAAAAATTCTAGTCAGTTTCTGACCGTAGCCCTTTAACTATCCGTTATTTAGCTGTGTGCTGTTGTGAGTGCCCAGCCCTGTCTCGCCTTCATTCCATAATGATCTAACGATGGGAAGGAGCCGGAAAATCAGCATCAATTTTCATACCTTACAAACCCACCACATCCCCCTCTTGCTGTACCCCTTACATACAGAACAGAATATTTTATACTAGAAACAAAACTAATATTGAGATAGAAATAGTAGGAACTGCAGATGCTGGTGAATCCGAGACAACAAGGTGCAGGGCTGGATGAACACAGCAGGCCAAGCAGCATCATAGCAGCAGAGAGGCTGACGTTTCGGGCCTAGACCCTTCATCAGAAAAGATATTGAGATAACACAGTGTGGATCTGGAGGAGCACAGCAGGCCCTGAAGAAGGGTCCCGACCCGAAATGTCAACTTTCCTGCTCCTCCTATACTGCCTGACCTGCTGTGTTCCTCCAGCTCGACACTGTGTTATCTCTGACTCTAGCATCGGCAGTTCTTATTATGTCTAATATTGAGATTTCTCTGTTAAGCTCAATGGCAGTTTCCATTCGCAAGCATCTCCAAAGAATAAAAAGAGATGAACAGTTTCTTCATTTTTGAAGCAATTAAAGCAAATCTTCATCAGAACTTGTACCTACTGCATTAGAAATTTTGTGAAGTCAAGATACCTGGACCACGATGGTTTAGCAATGTGCAGTAAGCTCATGACCCCTTCTGGTCATGCACAGAATCATTGAACAACAGAAGTTAGTTGCTTTGAGACATTTCCAAGCAACAAATGAAAATGCTATAAAAATATAACTCTTTTCTTTCTTTACCATTGCGGTGTGCTTTTTAAAATTATTTTTAATTAAAATTATTTTTAAATTATTTTACTATTATAAGAACGTGCGCGCTTGTGCAGTGATTCATTGTTTGACAGCTAGAAGCTAGTCCATTAACGACCTACACACAGAGCGCTAATAGATTGTGAGAGGTGGTTTTGCTGGAGGCAACAAATGGAGCACCACCTATTTTTAAACTGATTACAACACAGGATGATTGTTGTCATGGGAACAAACAGTGCACAAGCCGACACAACTCCAAAACAGTACACTGCTTTGGTATGTAATGGCTTACCGTCAAAACTTTGCACTTTTGCTTCTAATCCCCATAACAGGAATAGGCCTTTCGGCCTCTCAATCCTGTTGGGCCACACGATTGGATCATGGCTGACTGCATGTGAACTCCACTCAACTGCCCTCAATGTCGGAGCTCAACAAAAATTGACTAATCTCAATTTCACCATTTTCTGATCTTCAATTTAAGTAATTTCAATGGCAAGGCTGGTATCTGATGCCCATCTCCAATTGCCCTTGAACTGATGGGTGGCATGGTGGCTCAGTGGTTAGCACTGCTGCCTCACAGTGCCAGGGATACTGATTCAAATCCAGCCTCAGGTGACTGTCTGTGTGGAGTTTGCATGTGTGGGTTTCCTCTAAGTGCTCTGGTTTCCTGTCACAGCCCAAAGATGTGCATATTAGGTGGATTGGCCATGCTAAATTGCCCCACAGTGTCCAGGAGTGTGCAGGCTAGGTGGATTGGCCATGGTAAATTGTCTGTAGTGTCCAGGGGGTGGATCAGCCATGGTAATAGGTGGGGTTACAGGGATAGGGTGTGGGACTGGTGCTGGGTGGGATCCTCTTCAGAAGTTTGGTTTGGACCTGTTGGGCCAAATGGCCTCTCTCCATGCTGTAGGGCTTCTATGAATGGCTTACTATACCATTGCTCTGGTGCTACATGTAGGTGAAAGCAGGAAAGAATTACAGATTTCCCTCCCTCATAAAGGGCATTAGTGAACCAAATCAATTTTTCTAACAATTGATGGCAGTTTCACAGTCACCATTACTGAGACCCGATTTCGCTGAGCTTCTGTATTGCTAATCCAGTGACATTACCTCCAGCTCCATCTCTCCTGCTGACTACCCAGCCTCAAATGCTTTTTGCCTAAGAGATTTCCATATTCCATTAGCCCAGAGCAAACACCATCTTGTAGATTGGAGGGTGGGTGTGTAATCTGATCCACTTTAGGAGCCAGCTAAGTGCAACCAATGGATGCTTTTAGCTTTTCTCCCTCACTCTGGGGAAATCCTCCAGCCTCTGTTGTCTCCTCATGTCACAGTGAGGCTGAGAGCCCAGCACATGAGAGAAGCTGAACCTTATTGCTTGGGTATCATGTGCTGGGCCATTTTTATTTTTCTGAAATGAGTAGATTTTCTCGTGGGTGAAATGTTTTCAATGAAGGCAATTCTCACCAAAAGGAAACAGGAAAATGGGAGATCATGACCAAACATTCTTGGATCAATCAAAGAAATGTTCAAATACTTTTCTCTACAGAGAGTGAAGAAAATGCTTATACCACACTCACATCTCACATCAAAAATATCCACTTAATTGTTCCCTATAAAAGATAACTAAGAACAAGAGCAAAGATCACAAGTTTCATTTTAAAATTCTAATCTAATTTACACATCATGTTTGGGCCAAATTTTAATAGCCTCAATCCAGGACTTTATAAGAGATGGCATGAATTTATTCAACATATCAGTGAACATGTTTAGGATGGTGCAGGAGGAGTGAGCTAAGAATTAAGCGTAATATAGCTGAATGAATATTTTGAATTTTGGCTGTTTAACTCTAGACATATTTCCATGTTCAGTGCATCAGGCTGATGCCACAAAAATACACTATCCATGCCAAATGAGAATGCACAATTACATGCCCAATGCCTGGCTAATTCCAAGACTTATTAAGATATTTATTATAGAGTCATACAGCACGGAAACAGATCCTTCGGTAAAAGTGTAGATATTGCTGTCCAGACCGCCATTTACTGCCAACTCTAACTGCCCTTCAGAAAGTGGCACTGAGTCAACTTCTTGAACCACTGCAGTCCCTGTGGCCTTGGGAAGGCAGTAGCGTGCTGTTACTATCACAGGCTGACAATCCGGAACACCATGCCAGTGTTCAGGGCATATGGGTATGAATCCCACCATAACAGATGGAGAGTTTTGAATTCAATCCAAAAAAAAATCAACCTGGCCTAATGGTGACCATGGAACCATTGTTGACTGTCATAAAGACCCATCTGGGCCTGGCCTACATGTGACTCCAGAACCACCGCAATGTGGTTGATGCTCAACTGCCCTCTGAGCAATTAGGGATGGGTAATAAATGCTGACCCACCCTATGAACAAGTAAGAAAAAAATGTATCCACATAGTACTGTTAGGGAGAGAGCTCCAGGATTTTAGTCCAGTTTATTAATTGAATTCAAATTCCATCAGCTGCTATGGTGGGATTTGAATCCATAATCCCAGAGCATTAGCCTGGATCTCTGGATTGCTAGTTCAGTGACATTACCACAATGCTATCATTTCCATCCAGTGAACATATCCAGTGGTCTTTAAAGGGACCTCTGCTAAAAAATCAATGCAGAAGGCTTTTATCTTTTTGATAGATCTAGGGAAAGCAGACCTCAACAGGCTTAGGCCAAAAGCATGCAAGAACAGGTAGACTTAATTTCCATTCCATCACTTCAAGCTAACTTTGTTCATTACCTTAAAATCATTCCCTAAAAGTTTATAGAGACATACAGCATGGAAACAGACCCTTCGGTCCAACCAATTCACACCAAACATAATCCCAAACTAAACTAGTCCCACCTTCCTGCTCCTGACCAATATCCCTCCAAACATTTCCTATTTCATGTATCCATCCAAATGTCTTTTGAATGTTGTAATTGTACCCGCATCCACCACTTCATCAGGTAGTTCATTCCACACGCATTCATTCCAAATCTCTGTGTAAAAAAATTGCCTCTTATGGCTTTTTTAAATCTCTCTCCTCTCACCTTAAAAATGTGCCCCCTCGTCTTGAAATTCCCCATACTAGAGAAAAGACAACTAACATCAACACTACCTATACCTCTCATTATTTTAGAAACTTCTATCAGGTCACCTCTCACCCTCCTATGCTCCAGTGAAGAAAGTCCCAGCCTATCCAGCCTTTCCTTATAAATCAAACCTTCCATACCCGGCAACATTCTGGTAAATCTCTTCTGAACCCTCTCCAGCTTGGTAATATCCTTCCTATAACTGGGCAACCAGAAGTGGACACAGTATTCCAGAGGAGGCCTCACCAATGACCTGTACAACATCAACATAACGCCCCAACTCCTACACTTAAAGGACTGAATAATGAAGGCAAGTGTTTAACCTTTTTTTCAGAAACTAGGAACATGAGTTGGCCATTTGGCCCTTCAAGCCTGCTCCACCATTCGTTATGATCAGACTTATCCTCTTTCTCAATGCCACATTCCTGCTTTCTCTCTACATCCCTTGATGTTTTTACTATCTAAAAAATTACTAGTCTATTTCTAGAATACACTCAGTGACTCGGCTTTCCACGTGTTCTGTGGCAGGAAATTTCCCAGGTTGACCACACTCTAAATGGGGAGAGTGTTTCTTCATCTCAGCTCTAAATAGTCTACCCTGTATCCTGAGACTTTGTGCCATGGTTGTAGACTCCCATTTTTGAAGAACCATCGCGGTCACCAAGAGACAATACCAACAGAAACAGAAGTTGCTTAAAAGCTCAGCAGGTCTGGCAGCATCTGTGAAGAAAAGAAATCAGAGTTAACATTTCAGGTCCGGTGGCCCTTCCTCAGAACGGACCTGAAACGTTAACTCTGATTTTTTCTTCACGGATGCTACCAGACTTGCTGAGCTTTCCCAGCAACTTCTGTTTTTGTTCCTGATTTACAGAATCTGCAGTTCTTTTGGGTTTTTGTTTTAAGAGACAGTACCAGGCTGAACCAGAGTCCCAGACTAACCACAAAAACACCTGTTGACTATGGTGAGACTTACACGCTATAACGGGCTACAAAGCGAAATTGAGTAGAATCGCTGACAACAAATGCACCCCTCCCCTATGAGCTCCATGCATTCTCTGCACCTTTTGAACAGAAGGTCAGTGAAATAACGTCACCTGCTCCAACAGCTTCAGGAGCACCTGTACCCACAGTCACCACTGTAGACCTCAGATCGGCCTTTTTAAATCATCAGAAAGTCCCTGGCCGTGCACTCAGATCCCGTGCAGAACGGTTAACACAAGTATTTGGAGACATCTTTAACCTCTCCTTGCTACAATGTGAGGTTTCCACCTGCTTCAAGAAGACCACTATCATCCCGGTGCCAACGAAAAATCAGGCAGTGTGCCTTAATGAACACTGCCAGGTGGCTGTGACATCCATCAGTCTGAAGTGCTTCGACAGGTTAATAATGGGACACATCGACTCCAGTGTCCCAGATTGCCTTGATCCAGTACAATTCACCCACCGTCACAATAGGTCAACAATAGATGCCATCTCCTAGACCCTACACTCATCCCTGGAACACCTGGATAACAAGGACATCTATGTCGGACCCCTAATTTATTGACTCTAGCTGCACCTTCAACTTCGTCATTCCAGCCAAATTAACCTCCAAATTCCGAGACCCAGGACTCTGCTCCCCCCTCTGCAGCTGGATCCTTGATTTCCTTACACATACCACAATCAGTGAGGATAGGCAACAATACCTCCTCCACAATAATCCTCAATACCGGTACCCCACAAGGCTGCATACTCTGTCCCTTACTATACTCCTTATACACCCACGGCTGTGTGGCCAAATTCAGCTCTAACTCCATTTACAAATTTGCTGGTGACACCACCATAGTCGGTCGGATCTCAAATAATGACAAGACAGTACAGGAAGGAAATTGATAGCTTAGTGGCATGGTGTAAAACAATCTCCCCCTTAATGCCAGCGAAACAAAGGTCATTGACTTCAGGAAGCAGAATGGAGGACACTCTCCTATCTGTATCAGTGGTGCTGAGGTGGAGGTGGTCAACAGTTTCAGGTTCCTCGGAGTACACGTCATCAACAATTTGCCCTGGTCCATGTCGATGCTACAGTCAAGAAAATGCACCAACACTTTGACTTCCTCAGAAGGCTAAGGAATTCGGCATTTCCACATGGCTCTTACCAATTTTTAGAGATGCACCTTAGGAAGCTTCCTATCTGGATGCATCACAGCTTGGTATGGCAACTGCTCTGCCCAAGACCACAAGAAACTTTAGAGATTTGTGAACCAGCCCAGTCCATCATGAAAACCAGCCTTCCTTCCATTGACTCAGTCTACACTTCCCACTGCCTTGGCAATATAGCCATCATAATCAAGGACCCCTCTCACCCTTTTCCATCAGGCAGAAGATACAAAAACCTTAAACACACATCCCAACAGATTCAAGAACAGCTTCTTCCCCGCTGTTATTATACTTCTGAATGAACCCCTCAAATTTCAAATTTATGTTGATCTCACTCTTTATGCACCTTCCCTGCAGCCGTAACATTGTATTCGCTCTGTTCTATTACCCAAATGTAATTTGTCTGGTATGATCTGCCAGTAATGCATGCAACACAAAACTTTTCACTGTACATACTATATTTATTTTCTTTATTCATTCACAGGATGAGGAGCATTGCTGGCTGGGCAGCATTCATTGCCCATCCCTAATTACCCAGAGGGCAGTTAAGAGTCAACCACATTGCTAGAGGTCCGGAGTCAAATGTAGGCCAGACCAGGTAAGGTTGGCAGTTTGCTTCCCTAAAGGACATTAGTGAACCACATGGGTTTTTCCAACAATTGGCAATGGATTCATGGTCATCATTAGATTCTTAATTCTAGATATTTTATTGAATTCAAATTCCACCATCTGCCATGGCAGGATTCAAACCTGGGTTCCCAGAACAGGGTCTCTGGATAACAGACTGGCGATAATACCACTTGGCCATCGTCTCCCCATAGACCATCTGGGCACAGGGATTAAAGATTCCGTTCTAGAATAGAGTCTGAATGAATGACCCATTCAGTTCAATCATCTTTCCACACGCTGCAAGTATAAGAAGAAAATTGTTCACACTGCAAAAAGGGGCAAATGTGAAAGAAGACAAGACAGAGAAGAAAAAAAACTTTAGGGAATGGAAGACAAAAAGTGGAGAAATGAAATGTGGCAACAAAAGTCAGCAAACAGTCAAAAACAGTCACAAAAGTGAGGGAGTAGATCAAGAGGAGCACATATAAAACAAGGAAGAAGTTGAGAACAATGTAGCAGTATCAGAAGAAAGAGAGGAACAAACAAAATAGAAGACAGACATGAGGAACAGAAGTGAGAAAAGGCACAAGAAACAAGGGTGCTCACTACAGACAGTGTTTTTTTTAAATAGAGTAGCTATAGTGTGGAAAAAGGCCATTCAGCATAATGACTCTCCAAAGAACATCTCACCAGGACTCACCCTCCCTACCCTATCCCTGTAACCCTACATTTCCCATGGCCTATCCACCTAACATGCACATCTCTGGACTGTGGGAGGAAACCAGAGCACCTGGAGGAAACCCATGCATGCAGGGAGAATGTGCAAACTCCACACAGACAGCTCCCTGGTGCTGTGAGGTGGCAGTGCTAATCACTGAGCCACCGTGCTGCTAAAGGGAAATGAAACAGAAATGCAACAAAGACAGCAAGGCAAAAAAAAAAGGGGAAAGAGAAAGGGGAACTAGAGATGGAATGGGAAAGTGAAGATAGAAAGTCTAACAGAAGGAAATAAAGAAGCAAGCACAGAATTGGTGTGAGGAGATTGAAAGTGGCAAAATCAAAAGAGTGAGACAGTAGCAAGAATTGAGAGAGGGACAGCAGTGAAATGTGTGTGAGAAAGGTGAATACAAAGAGGCTTGAGGGGAGAGATTCAGAAAGTTTTGTCCAAACTTGCTGTCAAGAATGATTATTTGTTTGAGCAAGTTTTGCGGATTGGTGACTGAGTAAGCCTGAAAACAACCAGATCACTGTTTTGTTGCTGGTTGGCTCAAGTTAAAGTATTTAGTGAATGTCAGGCAGCGTGTATGGTTTGAGTTGACAACTATTGACAGTGAGCTGGGAAAATCTCCTCCTACCTTTCCAAAATAAGTTCACCATTTACATGATTAGGCATGAGCTATCAAAAGGGACCCATTACTTACGTGAAGCTACCAAACCTTTGAATATGTTTTTCCACCTCGCCCAGCCCTAGCTTAATTCTAATTCGCAATCTCAGTGTGGAACTGAACCGCTGCTCTCCATCCAGCTGGACTAGGGAGGAGAAAAAAGCCAAGACTATCAGATTTCTAATTGCAGTTGTTCTACATGTTTGCAAACATATTCTGTACAGCACAGAACTAAGCCATTTGGCTCAAGCAGTCCATGCTAGACTTTATGCTACACTAGTTTATTCTCCAAATGAACCTTCACCTCCGACCCTTGTGACAAAGACCAGAGGTAAATAATTCCAACAGGGGTTTGTGGAGATGGGGTAATTGTGGAGGGGTGTAAGGGGGTCAGCAAGAAGCTGAGACCACACCTGGAATATTGTGTGCAGTTTTGGTCTCCTTTTCTGAGGAAGGATGCTCTTGCTCTTGTGGGAGTGCAGCAGAGGTTTACCAGGCTGATTCCAGGAGTAGCGGGTCTGATGTATGAGGAGAGATTGACAAGGTTGGGATGGAGGGGGGATCTCAGAGAGACTTATAAAATTCTAACAGCACGGAACAGGGTAGGTACAGGGAGGATGTTCCCGATGGTGGGTGTGTCCAGAATCAGGGGTCACAGTATGAGAATTCAGCGTGGACGATTTAGGACAGAGATGAAGAGACATTTCTTCACCCAAAGAATGGTGAGCCTGTGGAACTCGTTACCACAGGAAGTAGTTGATGCCAAAATTTTCAATGTATTCAAGAGGCGGCTAGATATAGCACTTGGGGCGAATGGGATCAAAGGTTATGGGGAGAAAGCAGGATTAGGCTATTGAGTTGGACAATCAGCCATGATCGTGAAGAATGGCAGAGCAGGCTCGAAGGGCCGAATGGCCACCTCTTGCTCCTATCTCCTATGTTTCTATGTTTTTGTGTCAGCAGGTGTCTGTGCCAACCCCCATCCTTGATCCTTTGCTGAGATATTGAATGTCCCTAAAAATGGACACACTCCTAACCCAGAGTCAACAAGCAGGCGTGTGGTTTTACTTGTCATATATTGAATGGCCCACACCCTCCCACAGGGGATTAATCCCAGTAGCAGTGGGATAAAGCTCTCATTAACTGGCCATTTAAGAACCTCAAATGGCAGTTGGGAAGTCCCATCGCAAGCCTTCCCAAATTAATTCTAGTAGGGGGTGCGGTTTCACCACCTTCCTGCAGAATTACATAACCTTCCCACCTCAAAGCATAAAACGAGAGAGGACCTAAAATTCCCTGGCTTACTGCAGGCCCAAACACGATCTTTTCACATTGCAAACTAAATAATAAAAGATAAAGAGACATTCTGAAAGAAAGGGGCCTTTCAATTTGGAGACATCACTAACTTCCCTCTCTCGCAGCATTGACCCAACTGCTGCATGTCACCCCGACCTGTGGTCCCGATTAGATGTGGAGTCCTCCTCTACTCCTGGAATTAGGCGCCTTCCTACTGAATGGTCACCAATTAGCCATATGCTGTTGGATGATCTGAGGAAGTGGTGGGTGAGGCAGGAGAGCAGGCCGACATCTTAGAGATTATGATCCAACTCTCTTGCTTAACCCCCAACCCCCAAAAAAAGTATATAAAACCCAGCTCAATGTTCAACTGCAACTATGTTCCACATTCAGACACACAGTGAGCATTGAACCGAGCACTCGAGGCAAGGTGTCGAGCATCTCATTCAACTCAACACCACCTCTGTCTCCATTTACTTCCTGCCCCAGCAATCTAGGGGGTAGAAATGTCTCTGCAATGTTTCTCCTGATCTTTGCATTGCCAGAAACGGACAATCTCCCCCAGATCAAGTGTTGGGAAAACCGATCCTGTTAAGTGTCAGCTTCAACTTGTATGGTTGAATTATATTGTCACGTGGTCATTACAAAGGTGACTGATTTGCCCCACTGCAGGATTTTACCCTTGAAAAGGAAAAATTATCATAAGGACACACATCTTAACCTGAACATTTTTGTATGAAAACCTTAAATGGGGAACACTGAAACATACAAACTTACTTCCTGGCATTGCTCCTTTCAGGGATGACTTTGCAAGACCGGTTTCCCACTTGAACCATGTGGGAGGCTGGTGTTATTGGGGGCCCATGTGGAGATTGGAAATCGCGGCCACATAGAGTTAGCATGGTCTCTCCATTGACAGGAGCACTTTTGGGTTGAAACTGTAATATAAAGAAAATAAGGAGAAAAAGTACAATGAGTACATGTGTACAGGTGCAAATACATTTCAAGAATGCAAGCCTTTTTTTAAATTCAGGCATTTGTTCTGATTTATACCTCAATTATCTTGTAATTTCCAAATAGACTTCAATGTTAATTTATTGAAGATTATTCTGCTGCTTTGGAAATGGCCAATTCTTTCTGTATGGTGCAGCTATGGTATCTGTAGAGGATAGTGTGATCTTTCCTTTTTGTAGACTTTCTTAATGCCATCTGCTTTTACAGAATTTTATTCAGAAAAAGTAAAGCATTGCTGCATTGTGATGGACAATCCTTCTTCCATCTTTCACCATGAAACATTGCCTATCACACCCTTGAGGCTATAATTTTTGGCCCCATTGGATGTGATCACAGAGGGAGGCAAGAGTGGAATCTCTCATGTTAGAGTGCGTTCAAAACAATGGGGGCAAGATCTGTTGAGCAGACAGTGTGGAAGGAAAGAAGGCTATGGCATCCTGTGGGATGGGAGGGAGATGGAATTTTGAGGGGTGTCCCCTGTTGCGAGCTAGGCCTTTCATCCAAATGTGGAGATCCACTGCCTTCCCACCTTTGTGCACACAGGCCTCCAAAAGCGGCCTGCCCACTCCCACCTGACCACCCCGCCTGCCAATGTATTGCATGGGCAATATAGTCTTCAGCTCAGTAGGCTTGTTAATAAGCCTGACTGACCTTTGATCATTTATTTAAATATTGTGGTGACAGTCATCCAACACGGAAACAGACCCTTCGGACCAATGTCCATGCCGACCATGTCTCCCAAACTAAACTAGTCCCAATTGCCTATGTTTAGCCCACATCCCCCTAGACCTTTCCTATCCATGTACCTGTCCAAATGTCTTTTAAATGTCATAATTGTACCAGCCTCCACCACGTACTTTGACAGTTCATTCACCATACGAACCGCTGTCTGTGTGCAGAAGTTGCCCCTGAGGTCCCTTTTAAACCTTTCCCCTCTCACCTTAAACCTATGCCGTCTAGTTTTGGACTCCCCTACCTTGGGGAAAAGATCTTTGCTATTCACCTTATCTACGCCTATCATGAATTTATAAACCTCTGTAAGATGATTATTGGGGGTTAGGTCAGGACTGGGTGGCAACGTGATAGACTTATTACCAAACCTATTTCATGTGTCCCCTTCAAAAACATACCCAACAGGGGCCTGTATAATCCAATTCATCCTCTTCTATCCAACTTATTCTGCCTCAGCGCTATTAAACTCAGACTTTTCTGCCTGCAAATGAATGGAGGTCACTGTTCTCACTATATCATAATTCTTGCTTCGTCTGTTCGTATCTTGTTCAGCCCTCTGCCTGAAACTTGCTGCTGTCCCAGAATAAAAGCCATCTTTTTAAAGTTTGCCATTGGGATTTGGGCTTCACTGACCGGGCTAGACTCTATTTCACATCCTAGCTGAACTTGAGAAAGTGGTGATGTGCTATTAAATGGAAAGAAGATTTTGCATTTGTGTGGCAACTTTCATGACCTCGTCGTGTACATCAACGCACATTACAATCCATGAAATGCTTCTGAAGTATAATCCCTGTTGTAATGTAGGAAAAGCGCAATCAATTTGAGCACAGCAAGCTCCCATAAAGATTAATACAAAAATGATTGGATGATCTTGAATTTTGAATGCTGGTGGTTGAGGGGAGAAGGTTAGCCTGGTCCTTGGAAATACAGCCCTCCCTCATTTTCATAACGGTGCCACGTTATCCCTCTCATCCACCCGAGAAAATAGATGGGGTTCTATTCTCAATTTAAGAATGGGAGACGTTGGTGTCGTGGCAATGTCAATAGATGAGCAATCCAGGGCCCCAAGCCAATGTTTTGGGACAGGGGTCCAACTTGCTCCACTACTTAAAACAATTCATTACCAAATCTAGGATTGAAAACTAGCTTCAGTAATGGTGGCCAGGAAACTATCATTGATTGATGTAAAAGCCCAGTCTGGCTCACTAATGTACTTTAGAGAAGGAAGCCTGCCCATGGTTTGGAGTAATGTGACTCCAAATGAAATGATATTAACTCTTCAACGGCCACTGAAATAGCTGAGCACACCATTCAGTTGTACCAACTTGCTACAAGTTACCAGTTGAACTGCAGTGGCTCTCAACATTGCCAAAGGCAGTTGGGTATGGGTAACAAATACCAGTCTTGCCAGTGGCTCCACCTCCTAGGAAAAATCATTACGCCATTTCTTCAGGTCCAATCAGAGCGTCAATGTCCCTTTCTGGTGCACATGTTCCTCTAGGGTCGGACATAAAGCCACAACTTTCTGACTCAGAGACGAGAGCGTTACCAATTGAGCCACAACAACATCTAAATAAACGACTGTGGAAGTGTTGAGGTCTTGTTAAAGAAAGCCCTGCCTCATGCGGCACCAACTTCCAAGTGTGCATGAAGCTGAACTTTATTCACTGTTTCCTACACAGGAGGAGATGCAGGCTATTCGGCCCCTCCAAGCCTGCTCCACCCTTCAATAAGATCATGCTGATCTGGTTGCAGTCTCAACTCCACTTTCCTGCCTGTGGCCCCACCCACCACAACCCTAAACGTCCTTGTCGATCAAAACCTACTTAACCAAGCCTTGACTCAATTCACTGACTGAGCCCCCACTGGTTTTGAGGTAAGGTGAAACAATGTTGGGACCAATGGCAGTGCACATCAATAAAATAGAGGAAAAAAAACATTTAAGGACATTTTGAGAAGGTCATTGAGATGGACAACAAAATAGATTCAAGGATCACTTCTTGAGAAGGGAAAACCAGGTTAGAAAATAGATGGGGGTTGTTGGTCATCTTGTAAAGATATAGGATCCGTGGTCTCTGAGCCCGAATTTCTGGGTTTGAGCACCACCTCAGAACTTGACGACCAAGCAAGGTATGCTCCCAAATTAAAAGATTACACGTGCAGGTTCCTTCTATGGGCTGTCCTCCATGGAAAATGTCCTCCTCACTTCGAGTGAGGGCCATAGCAGGAAGATCTTTGCCTTTACAATCACTGGCACGGTATCAAAGCAAGGAAGTAATGCAAAACCTCAATGGTTCACTGGATAGCTTTAGGAAGGATTTTAAGACCTTAGAGTCAAAGAGACTAACCTCAGAGAGCATCAGAGATGGGCAGCATGGTGGCTTAGTGGTTAGCACTGCTGCCTCACAGCGCCAGGGACCTGGGTTTGATTCTAGCCTTGGGTGACTGTCTGTGTGGAGTTTGCACATTCTCCCCTTGTATGTGTAGGTTTCCTCCAGGTACTCCAGTTTCCTCCCACAGTCCAAAGATGTGCAGGTTAGGTGAGTTGGCCATGCTAAATTGACCATAGTGTGTCAGGGATGTGCAGGTTCAGTGGGTTAGCCAAGGGAAATGCAGGGTTACAGGGATAGGGGGTGGACTCAAGGGGCCGAATGGTCTGCTTCTGCACTATGATGAGATGTAAGTTTTTAGTTACATGGAAAGCCCAATCTCCATACAGCAGAGAAGGTCAAGCAGAAATTTAATAGAAGTGTTTTCATTCATGAGGTGGTTTGATAAAGTCAACAAGCAGAAACTGTCTCCAATGGCAGTAGGAGCAGCAATCAGAGGTCCCGGGTTTAAGGTGAAGGAATTGGAAAGGAGATGAGGATTTTCTGTTTTTGAACGCAGTGAGTTGTTATGGCCTGGAATGAACTGCCTGAAAGGGGAGTGGAAGCAGATTGGGTAAGAACTTACAAAAGGAAATTCAATCAGCCATAGAAGTATTAAAGTTTGAAGGGCCGGGGGGAATAGAGCAGAGGATTCAGACTCATTGCGTAGCTCTGTCAAAGAGCTGCCAAAGGCACAAATGAACCAAATTGTCCCTTCCTGAGCTCTGATTCTCAACAGCATTGTTGATCCAAACAGAACTGTGGATAACTGGTAGAATAGTTAACAGGATTGCAACCTGACTGCCAGTAACCTGTAAAGTTATTCCCTTGGCTGCACTTGAGCTAGACCATCCTGATTTTTTGATTGCTATTTTTCTGCAATTTCCTATTTGTAAAAATTTCAGGGTTTTGATTTGTTTTTAGCTGCAAGATAGGCAGCTTCCCACTTGTCAAGTTTCAATACGTCCAGTTGAATGAGCCACTGCCATTGCTTCTCATTAGATTCAGCCATTCTGTCCATTCAGTGGTGAGAACAGAGACGGTCACTGTTAAAACTCAGTGGACTTCTGTTAATAAAACCAGCAACGTTGTGCAATCAAAACAGGCTCAGAGTCTAATCGTCAACAGACAAAACTCAAAGGTCATTTGGAAACAGCAAGGGAATGTTGGAGTCTAACCACTTTCAGATAAAATAGGTTAATGTTAACTCTTTATGTGTGAGGCAGGCTGCTATAACAAATATAAATCAAATTTGTCTTAGGAGAATAATCCCAATATTGAACCATTCACTTTACAACCAGGAGCCTGTTAATTTATAACAGTAGGTTAACGTGAATTATCACACACACCCAACAGTTTGGCTAACTGTTTTTCTTCAAAAACCTCTTAAAAGTATTTGTTCATCTGCACTTCTTCCAATCTCCAACACCACCTCTTTACTAAATCGGCTTTCTTCAAGCATGAGTATTGACAGTGAGCGTTGCCAGATCACACAATGGATGGTATCACAGCTAAGCACAACTCAATAATTTCCAGCAGGACATATACTTCCAACAGTGGGAATCCTAGCTGACCTTTTCCTCTCTGATCATTGGGTGCCCAGGCTGGCTTTTCCACTCGCATTGCCACTCTGATTGGTCCATGTAGACTAGTGAGAAAAGAAGATGGGAGGAACCAAGTGGAAAACGATCGCAAAGCTGAAAGGGAAAGCAGGAGGTGGAAGCAAAGGGGCAGGATGCGGGGAAAGGACAAAGGCAGAAGTCACACACAACACTAGGCTATAGTCCAACAGGTTTATTTGAAATCACCATTTGTCAGGTGAAATGAGAGAGGAGCACACAGACACAGAATTTATGGGCAGAGAGAGATCAAGGGCAGAGAGATCAAAAGACCATACAAATGGTGTGAGTGGAGTATTGAATATGGGACTTGGCTATCAGTTTCTGCTCAGCAATTCAGTCTCCGATATTCGGGTAAGCGTCCTCCAAGGCGGCCTTCGAGATACACAACACAGAATCGCTGAGCAGAAACTGATAGCCAAGTCCCATACCCATGGAGATGGTCTCAACCATGATCTTGGGTTCATGTCACGCTACATGTGACCCCACCGCACTGTTCTGTATCTGTAACATCTTCCTTACTGTCCTGTTTTGTCACCATCACCTGGGTAAATTGTTATGATCTCCCTACTTTAATTAGTGTGTATGGTTGTGGATTACCTGTTACTTTAGTTAGACCTGCGGCATGTGACTCTTATACTTATCATGTTATTCCAGTCATTTGGTTTTATCTCCAGCAACACCATATTTTTAATTTTTTGTAATTATCTCTCTGCCTCATTTAATCAAATTATAGGTCATCCCTTGGCTTTTTATTCAGCTGTTGACACTTTACTCACGCTGTCTAACACTTCAGATCACGTGCACAGACTTATTCAGCAATCCATTCACACTATTTGTATGGTCTTTTGATCTCTCTCTGCCCATAAATTCAGTGTTCTGTGTACTTCACTCTCATTTCACCTGACGAAGGGGCTACGCTCCAAAAGCTTGTGATTTCAAATAAATCTGTTGGACTATAACCTAGTGTTGTGTGATTTCTAACCTTGTCCACCCCAGTCCAACACTGGCACCTCCACATCAGGGGAAGAAGAGGAAGAGGATGGAAGGGAAGGGTTGTATTTACGTAATGTTTTCACACAGTCCCAAAGCACCTTATAGGCACTTAAGTACAACTGTATTATTGAATTCGCAACTGTCAATTTATGCATCTTTCACAAGAACAATTAAATTTTCCAACACAGGCTGCAAACAGGTTCCGTTCTGGAGTTGCTTCATGAGTCAAATTGTGAAAGTTAGAACTCAGTCTAGGACAATGGAAAGCAGCTGTGTATAAGCATAAATGTTCACATGTCTAAACACTGCATGGGATCAGGTTTGTACATTCGTAAATCAGGGACCCCATTTATGTTAATTACTGTACTGCAGGTTGAAGATTAAATCATGCTCAAGTCACTTTGAGAACTCTCCTGCCCTACTTCAAGTATGCCAAGGATCTGTTATGTGCAGAGAGAGTAGGGTTTAACTTCTGATCTGCAAGACAACACCACTCACATATAAATAAATTGCAGTTATATGAACCTTTCATAACCACTGGACATGCCAAAGCCAGTGGAGCACAGCATTGAGCCAAGACTGTGTGCACAATCCTCTGAAGTGATACTTGGACCTACAGCCCTCTGACTGGGAGCTGAGGGTCTGACACAGGGATCCAAGACCAGTAATCAACTGCAAGGCCCAGAGACCAACAGATCTGCTCGCTGGTTCATCAGGAGAACCAATCTGCTTTGAACAAAAAGTTTTATACATTGTTAGAAACATACCTCAACAATAACAGGTGTACAAGTATCTGGCAACCACTTTTTATGGCATTCCCGCTGCCGAGTGCAGGACCCTTCACACCAACCACATTTCATAAAGGATGGTGCAACCTGACATGATTTGCAGGTGAGGAAGTGATGACAGCCTGGCCCATCAACTGGTACTTTAGTCACCTGAAATCATAACAAAAAGGAATGCCACATATTTCTTTGTATATTACAAAACATTCTAGAGAAATTTCAACTATGAGGAGAGATGAGGTAGGCCCTGGTTGTGTTCCCTAGAGCAGAGAAGGCGAAGGAGAGGGTCCTGACTGAGATGTTCAAAGTTATGTCCATTGATTTCCGAGATAGGGAGAAACTTTTCCCCCTTAATACAAGGGTCAATTACTAAGGAGCACAGATTTCAGTTAAGGAGTAAGAGGGTTAGAGAGTATTTGAGGAAAAATGTTGTTACCCAGAGGGTGGTGGATATCTGGAACTCACTGACTAAAAGGTTCAGAAAGGCAGGAACCCTCAAGGCATTTAAGAGCTATTTAGGTGAGCACTTGAAATGCCATAGCATACAAGGCTACAGAGCATGTACAATGGGATTAGAATAGATAGCTGCTTGACGACCAAGAAGGATACGATAGACTGAAGGGCCTTTTTCTGTGCTGTAAAAAACTCTATGACTGTTCCTAACTTAGTTGCAATGTCATGGTGCTCAAGGCAATGTACTGTCCTTATTACACAAGATGGAGCTATTCACTTAGAGGTGAATCTTATTAAGGTGTACAAGACCCCAAGGGGATTTGAAAAGATAGCTGCTAAAGTAATGTTTCCACTTAGAGAAGAGAGGCTGGAACTCAGGGGACACAGTTCAACAATCAGGACTCTAATCAAGTAAAGTAGTCACTAATTTATTCTGAAAATCGTGGGAGGAGATTTCCTGGGCTCATGTTAATAGAAAGTTGGCCAACGCATGTTTGAGGTCATAGTCAGGTCACCCCTGATCTTACTGACTGATGGAGTAGACTCAAGGGGCTGAGTGGCCTATTCACACCCCTAGTTTGTATGTTTAAATGCATTTGCCAATTGGATTACATTCTTGAAATACAGTCCCAACCCACGTTAGTCTTCATTACATAGAGAATTGAACATAAAACTGGTGAATTTGTTTTGCACGGGGATATCAATCATCGGTAGTTTGAAGATACGTTACCAGCAGATATCAGAATTTTTTTCTGTATTTGATTTTACATAAAATCAGGAGTAGGCCCCTGTTCCTTTAGACAGATAATCAACCTGCTCAGAAGTGTTTTTACACACCTCTAGAGAAGGTGGGAATTGAACTCCGGGCCTCCTGGTTCTGAGGCAGGGACACTGTCACTGCACCATTAAGAGCTCATCCTGTGATCATGCATGCTATAGCTCCTCTATAAATACTTCTGGAACAGCCCGAGGGCTCTCGCCTCTACCAGGCTGAGTTGCACACCCATACCGTCCATTGAGTGGGGAGAAAACACCCTCTCATCAGTCACTCTGCCTTAAACGTTGTGCTCTCCTGTGTTATTGACCTCTTCGCTCAGAGGAAACATTTCTCCTAAGTCCCTCAGAACTTTATACAGCTCCCTCCTCCTCTATAAGGAAAACAACACCAGCTTGTCGAGACTCTCTTTGTAGTTGAAACTCTTCAGCCCAGGCAACATTTGATTTGATTTGTTGTTGCTGAGGTGTGGTGGTGTGTGTTGTTTTGCGCAGTCCAGATGGGTCATGCCTTGCATGAGTACATCACGGTAATAGCTGAGAATGCAGAATATAGTGTCACTGCCACAGAAAAAATGCAGAGGAAGATCAACTGTAACATATGAGAAGTCTGTTCATAAGTCTGATAAAGTGGGGAAGAAGTTGATCTTGAATCTGTCGGTACCTGTTATTAAACTTCTGTATCTTCTGCCTGATGGAAGAGGGTATAACTGGGATGGAAGGGGTCTTTGATCATGTTGGCTGCTTTCCTGAGGCAGCAGGAAGTGTAACCAGAGTCAATGATAGGCTGGTTTTTGTGATGGACTTGGCTGTGTTCACAAATCTCTGTAATTTTTTGCAGTCTTGGGCAGAGAAGTTTCCATACCAAGCTGTGATGCATCCAGATGGGTGCAGCTATAAAAAATTGGTAAGAGTCATGAATAAAAACAGAAGTTGCTGGCAAAGCTCAGCAGGCCTGGCAGCATCTGTGAAGAAAAAAATCAGAGTTAATGTTCCGGATCCGAAATGTTAACTCTGATTTTTTTCTTCACGGGTGCTGCCAGACCTGCTGAGCTTTTCCAGCAACTTCTGTTTTTGTTCCTGATTTACAGTACCCACAGTCCTTTCAGATTTTATTTGATAAGAGTCATTGTGGACATGCCGAATTTCCTTAGCCTCCTGAGAAAGTTGAGGTATTGGTATGCTTTCTTGATCGTAGTGTTGATGTGGATGGACCAGGACAGACTGTTGCTGATATTTACTCCTAGAAGCTTGAAGCTCTCGATCATCTCCACCATTGATACAGAGAGGAGCGTGTCTTCCACTCCGCTTCCTGAAGTCGATGACCAGCTCCTACATTTTGCTGATGGGAGAGATCGTTATCTTTACACCATGCCACTAAGCTCTATCTCTGTCCTCGTGAATCTTCTCTGCACTCCCTATCCAGATTCTTCCTGTACTGTGGAGGATACTTGCCTTTATTAGTGGAACCTTGATAGGTGATGAGTTGAAAAGCATCACTTTGAGTTAACTACATCTCAGGAGGAACTGCTGATCATTAGACTGTCCAACATCTGAGACACCACCTTGTAAGAATTTTAAAAAACTCCTGCGCATGCATGCGTTCGTCAGCAACGATATTTCACAATATATTTCCAAATATTTCAGAGATTTGAAAGCAAAGCACTGAAAGGTTACAGGATGTTGTTGCACCAATCTGTTGTATTACAGATTATTAGCTCATAAGTTCCCTTTTTACCCCTGGCCTCTTTCCATCTGAGCTGTTTGGAAAGGATGAGCCAAGCAATTTTTCACGTCAGAAGCAGCCAATTTTTTTTTTTAAAAATACACAAGTCGAGAGTTTTATATTAATTCAGGGGTCATGAGCAATACTAAGAAGGGCAGCACTTATTGTCCATTGCTAATCGCCCTTGAGAATGTGGTAGTGAGTTGCCTTCTTGAATCATCACAGTCCATGTGGTGTTGATAGACCCTCGATGGTGTTAACGAGGAAGTTTCAGGAATTTGACGCAGCGACAGCAAAGAAACAACAGGATAGTTTCAAGTTGGGGTGACGCTTGCCTGGAGAGTAGGTTATGTCTGCACATACGTGCTGCCCTAGTCCTTGTTTTTGGCAGAGAGAACATCGCTGACCAGGTCAGCATTTATTGCCTGTCTGTAACTGCCCTTCCTGAACTGCTGCAGTACGTAGCATAGATAATACCACAGTGCCGTTGGGAAAGGCATCCCAGGATTCTGCCCCAACTAAATGAACCTTCCGAGGTTTGGCTAGTGATCTTGGGAGGGGTTGTATTCCTATGTACCAGTTGCCCTTGTCCAACCCAAACCTATTGTAGATGATTCAACAATAAGCCGAAGAGATTTAGTTAGTAAACTAATTTATTGGACAAGAATGTTATGAATCAAAAAGTGGGGTTCAAAAATTGTTCATAACGAAAATACAGAAGGGAAATATCTTGTAAATGTTTATAAAAAGGTTGATTCTGTGATGTTTTCCCAGAGCCTCAAAATGAACGGCAATGCAAAACCAAAAGCTGCCTGTAAAAGATAGTAAACATATGAAATGAATCTTGTGTAACGTTTTGAAGATAAAATCAGGAACTTGCGAACAGAAAGGTTGGTTACATCAGTGATATCTGACCGGTTCTGTATTCAATTCGTTCCCTGTCCAAATGGAATAACAGTAGACTTCTCCTGTTAAATTCTTACCTTTGAGCCAGTAACAAACAGCAAGGAGTCATTCAAGTGGGCAACTTTTCGAGAAACTGGATCCGACTCACTCAAGCTGAAATTTGCATGTGGTTTAAAGGATCGTTGAATGATCACCTACAAGAAGAAAGGAATTCAGAATTTTCAAAGGTAGTTCGTAAAATCAAAGCAAAAGCTGTTAACAGAAACAGCCTTCTCATAACATGCACCTAATCAGTGAATGGTTACAATGTAGGAGAGACTGTTTGTTCTATCATCGGCTCTCCAAATGAGAAAGCCCCCTCTTTACCTCATGGCCTTGCACACTCTTCCTTTTCAATGATGGTGATCATGAAATGATTGTTGGAAAGATTTTTCTGGTTCACCAAAGTCTATTAGACCCTTGAAGAACACAGCTAGCCAGGCAGCATCTAGAGGAAAGGAGAAGTCAATATTTCGGGTATTACCCTCCTTCAGAACTGAAGAAGGGGAATAAGTAATACCCAAAACATTGACTCCTCCTTTCCTCCAGATGCTGCCTGACTTGCTGTGTTCTTCCAGCCTTGGATTCCTTGTCTACCTTGGATCCCAGCATGCGCAGCATTTTTGTCCATTCGACCCTTACCAGGTCTGTCCCATATGAGATTCCAAATCCACTATAATGCGATTGGCTTTCAACCACCCTCTGAAATGGTCCAGCAAGACATGCAGATCAAGGGATATTAGGGATGGACAATAAATGCTGTCTTTGCCAGTGACAACCACATCCCAACAATGAGTAAGAAAAATAAAAGCACAATCAAATTTGGTGTCTTCGTTCACATATCCCTTGCTCTTACTCACCATACCTGTCTCCGCTGAATCCAATCTAACTGTTTCACACACCACCATTTCAATCTTTTGCACATCCAGCCAGCATTTCAAATTAGGTGGCAGGAAACTAACCACCATCTAGATTCCAACCTCTGAAGCTCTCACCCAAATTCCTTTCTTTCGTAGATTTTCTGAAGAAGGGTCTAGGCCCGAAACGTCAGTTTTCCTGCTCCTCTGATGCTGCTTGGCCTGCCATGTTCATCCAGCTCTACAACTTGTTATTGCTCTTCCTTTCTTTCGTTACTTCTCCTTTTCACTACTTCCATTCCTGTTTCCAAAGCTCCCCTTGAAATGTATCTTTTCAACTCACCTTTCATCAGCTCTCAAAATATTCTTATTCTTGGTTTTCCATTCTTTCTGACGTGAAATGTTTTGGCGAATCAAAGACACCACCTAAGTATCAGCCACTGCAGAATAATGATTAGTATCTGCCTACAGGCATACGTTAGAAAATTAATTCAGAATATGGTGTTCTGAGAGAGCTCAAGGATCCTTTTCTGTTTTGCAAACATGTTTTCATAAATCCAAAGGCTGTACTTTCAATATTGTGTTTGGAATAAGCTAATGAAATTCCCTCCAAGAACACAAATTCCCTTAGACTCACAGGAATTGAAAATAGGAGGGGAAGTGTAATTGTCAGATACAAATTAAAAGGAGGCATGTGCTGACCTTTTGTTCCATTTCTCTTCATTAGGTTGACTGTGCAAAAGCAAGAAGACAGGAGTACAAAACTTGTGTGTCTATTTAATGCAAGCTGTTCGCGGATGAGAGGCACCAAAACGAAAAGCTCCTTTATTAAAGGACACTGACCTCAGCGATACAACGATGTCAAGATCTGGCTCAATCCAGGTTTAAGGAGAAAAATTAGTGGGCAGGAGAAATGAGGAGCTTTATCTACATCACTCCGTTCCTGTGAAGCAAACAAACTCTTGGTCTAGACCTCCACTCGCGTAAGGATTGTATATTGAAATTTCAACATGAGCAGAGAGATCAGGATCAATAGAATTATTACATGCTATTTGAACAGATATCAAAATGCAGACCAGTTTTTCTTGGCATATAACAGAAACAACACAAGCCACGCAGTGCACACAGAAAAACTGACTGTGTATTAGAGACAAGCATGAGACAAGAATCTTATAAGAACATGGAGCAGGAGTCGGCCATTCAGCCCCTCAAGCCTGCTCTGCCATTTAATACTATCATGGCTGATCTCATCTCGGCCTCAACTCCACTTTCCTGCCCGCTCCTCACAGCCCTTCAGCCCATTACTAATTAAATATCTGCCTATCACCTCCTTAAATTTACTTACTGTCCCAGCACCCACCATACTCTGAGGCAGTGACTTCTACAAACTCACAACCCCTTGTCCTAAAACTATGACCCTTCAACTGTACATTCAAAATTTGAAGGTACAACCCATGGCAGTTCATCAAATTTTTTTTGTTGCTGCGATTATTTTTTAAGTTAGAGCACATATTTTGGTACTGGCTACCAAAACTGGGTAACAACTACATGATGCACTGAATCATAGAATCAGAGAATCCCTACAGGGTGGAAAAAGGCCATTCGGCCCATTGAGTCTGCACCAACCGTCTGAAGTGCATTCCACCCAGAGCCACCCAACCTCCTACCTCTGTAACCCTGCATATCTCATGGCTAACCCACCTAGCCTGCACATCCCTGGACACTATTGGGCAACTTGCCAAGGCTAATCCATCGAACCTGCACATCTTTGGACTGGGAGGAAACCAGAGCACTGAGCGGAAACCCACGCAGACACAAGGAGAATGTGCAAACTTCACACCATTGTCCAAGATTAGAATCAAACTTGGCTCTGTAAGGAAACAGTGCTAACCACTGAGCCACCATATCACCAGATATCCTAAATAAACCCATCCAGATGCCTTTTAAATATTGTAATTGCACCAGTCTACATCACTTCCTCTGGCAGCTCATTCCAAACATGCACTACGCTCTGTGTGATAAAGTTGCCCCTCAGGTCCCTCTTAAATCTTTCTCCTCTCAACTTAAACCTATGCCCTCTAGTTTTGGACTCCCCTACCCTGGGAAAATAACCATGGCTATTCAACCGATCCATGCCCATCATGATTTTATAAACCTCTAAAAGGTCACCCCTCAGCCTCTGATGCTCCAGGGAAAATAGCACCAGCCTATTTAGCCTCTCCCTGTAGTTCAAACCCTCCAACCCTGGCAACATCCTTGCAAACCTTTTCTGAACCTTTTCAAGTTTCACAATATCTTTCCTATAGAATGAAGACCAGAGTTAAATGCAGGATTCTAAAAGTGGCCTCGCCAAAGTCCTGTACAGCTACAATATGACGTCCCAACTACTATATTCAAATGTTCTGACCAATGAAGGCAAGTTTGCCAAACATGTGTTTCTGCCAGATGCTCCAGTTTCCTCCCAGGTGTGCAGGCTAGGTGAATTGGCCATGGTAAATTGTCTATAGTATTCAGGGATGTGTAGGTTAGGTGTGTTGGCCATGGGAAATGCAGGGTTACAGGGAAGGGGTAAGAGGTGGGATGCTCTTCGGAGGGTCAGTGTGGACTTGTTGGGCTGAATGGCCTGGTTCCACACTATAGTGGTTCTATGGTCAGCTGGACTAGTTGGACCGATGGGTCTGTTTCCGTGCTGTACATCTCTTTGACATTTAACAGCAGTCATCCAGTCAAGTCTTTTTAGTCCATTTTTCAAAAGTTTATTCATTTTTCCTTTCCTTTACATACAAACACATGGGAAAATTGTTCACTTGGCTCTGCATGGGCCAACTGAATAATGTTGTTTAAGGCATGAATTGACCTTACATAAAAATTACATACTTGTTTGCAATATTCCAGAATAATCACTATATCAACATATCCCTCTAATTCCACTGCGCATTCTCATGGCCTGCCTGATCCTCTTTAAAACAATCCTTTGTTTCAATTACCAATCAATTTTACAAAACAAGTTTTGTTTCTCAACCAGATCAGCCAAACTTCCTTCTTTGTGATTTAAACTGCGGGTTTCTCTTCAATATTTTAGTCTACTTCTTTGCCTCAAACTGTTAGGGGCTAAGAGTAAAATTTTTAAAAAACCCTTCCTAACCACAGTGCACCATTAAGAGATCCAAGGTATGGTCACCACAACACTCCCTCAGACAGAAGAGACAGCTCTTGACCACAATGTGTGCTTTAGTTGTTTTTAATTTCAACGAGATTGCAACAGACAACCTGATCTCCAATTATAGCACAACAGCATGGATGGTGGGCATGGGGGAGGGGTGGCTGGATGTCTAGAGAGGTCAGAGATTCTTTAAAGGGCTGACATCCCATTCTGCCATGTTCCAAGCCCCACTTGGGTGATCTAGCTGGGAGCCCTGTCTTCAGGTTCAATAGCACTCCCTTTCCAGTTTCCCCATCCCCTGCCACACCCATTCCAATAGCTCCACCTCTTTTTGTATTCCCCAGTCTTCTTTTTTTCAATTTTCTACTGAGGACGAGCACAATTTTATACAAAATGTATGGGGGCGCAGGTCTGTGGAAAATACAATTGAACAAACTTGTCGACTTGAAAGGGGAATCGAACACGAAAGTTGAGTAATAGAGTGTGAAACTGCAGCTATCTGACTGAGAAGACCAAACTGCGAGTCTACCATGTCTACATTTTCAGCACAGTCCCCTACAGTGATGTGACCTGCACAACTGCTCAGCAGAAGAAAAACGCCTTCAGTGTTTCAGGTGTATCCTTGGCATCTCCTTACAGGACAAGTTCCCTGGCTCAGAAATCCTGGAGTGTGCTGATGCACACACCCATTGCTAAGCCAATGACATCTGCACTGGCCCACTCATGTTCACCATACAGGCAGACTCGTACAGTCACACAGCATGGGAACAGACCCTTTGGTCCGACCACAATCCCAACTAAATTCGTCCCACCTGCCTGCGCTTGGCTCATTTCCCTCCAAACCTTTCCTATTCATGTACTTACCCAAATGTCTTTTAAACGTTGTAACTGTACCCGCATCCACCACTTCCTCTGGAAGTTCATTCCATACACGAACCACTCTCTGTTTAAAAAGGTTGCCTCTCGTGTCTTTTTTAAATCTTTCTCCTCTCACTTTAAAAATATGCCACCTAATCTTGAAATCTCCCACACTAGGGGAAAAAAAACCTGCCATTCACCTTATCTATGCCCCTCATGATTTTATAAACCTCTATAAGGTCACCCCTCAACCTCCGATGCTCCAGTGAAAAAAGTCCCAGCCATTCCAGCCTCTCCTCATAATTCAAACCTTCCATTCCCCTGGTAACATCCTGATAAATATCTTCTGAACACTGTAGATGTAGAGACCTTTTGTACAGTGAACTGGCCACTGGGTGCCCATAACTTCATTAGAAAGACACATGCCAGTGGAATATGAAGATGGTGGACATTGACACTGATGGCTCGGAGACAGACAGTCACCGGTTGCCATGACCTGGGAAGGTTAACTTTTTGAAAGGGAATTGGAAGAGGCGAACAGAAATGGAAAGCTCTTTCGATTGAGAAGATGGCCTGGACAGAAAGAGAAGCCAGTGAATCATGCACTTCCTAGGCCTCTGAGGTAGACACCAGGAGATTCTTATCACAGAGAGGACCATCATGGAGCAAACCAATATCTGATGAGACGGGGGTTTGGGGGGGAGGTGCCATGGAAACAGGAGAATCATTAATGCAGATAACGCAGTGTGGAGCTGGAGAAACACAGCAGGCCAGGCAGCATCAGAGGAACAGGAAAGCTGACTTTTCGGGTCTGGACCCTTCTTCAGAAATCATTAATGCAGACATCTTTAACTTGAACACAGCACTTCGAGCCACTTAGACATCTACAGGAGGAGGCCAAGAGACTAACAAACTTCAAGCAACAACTTTCACAGCTACTCAGGCAACAGTAGTTACAAACAGCAATAGCCCTCACAGAGCACGTGTGATTCCGAATTCCTGAGAGAGAGTTGGTCAGAATTCACTGAGTTCCAACAATACATTGAATGGGAACTTCACCTGATGAAATGTTTAATTAAAATAAAATACACACAGTCAGAACAGATAGATATGTGTGCTTTATATTAGCCGCAAGCTTGGAAAAGAATCAGAAACATATTTGGAAAAATAACAATTCTAAAGAGTAACCAACTGTTCTGCTTGAAATACAAACTCCCACGCTGACAGCAAATAGTAAAACTCACTTCACACTTAATGGTTCAGGTGTGGCCACCATCACTTTGCAATGTCAAAACTTTCCATTGTCTGATCAGTAACAATAAGGGTGCTGTCATGGTACTGGAATAGCAACTTCATATCATGAGCTTGGATCCCGTGACAGCAAATTATCAGACTGTATTGTAAACAACCGGCTGACTAGCACCAGAAAGAAAATCTAGCAGGAGATAACCAGAATCCAACCAGTTCACCAAATAAAGATCTTTTTTCATTTAAATAGCACCTTTCAAGATTTCAGGACTTCTTGAAGTGAGGCTACACACCCAATGAGATGCTTTCCTTCTGTGATGTCGGAAACTCAGCCGCCAATTTGCTCAAAGCAAGCTCCCACAGACTGCAATGTGAAAATTATTGGATAATCTAGCTCTTCATTAGGTGAAGGATAAATATTAAGTGGGGGACACTTAGGAAGAAACATATGATATTTCATACAATATTGCCACAGGACTGGATTTTATTTATTTATTTACTTATTGGTGGGATGTGGGCTGCATTTTGTACCCATCCCTAGTTGCCACTGAGAAGGTGGTGGTGAGCTGGCTTCTTGAACCGCTGCAGTTCATGTGCTGTGGGTTGACCTACAATGACGTCAGGGAGGGAATTCCAGCGACAGTGAGGGAACATGGATATATTTCCAAGTCAGGCCCTGAAAAGGCCCTTTATATAATTCCTAATCAAAAATACAATTCCGCTGACAGTGCAACATTCCTTCAATACTGCACTGAACAGTCAGTGTAGATTTTGCAATTGAAGGCAGGATTTTTGCTCACAGGTAGGAATCATCTTGGAGGAAGAAATCTGTTGGTCAGCACTACCTCGCCTCTCTCCGGGCCATTTTCCGGGAGTCAGGAACACCATTCTCCCACAGGCAACATGTAGCCTATTCAGGGGACTAATTTGCCACACAACTGACACTTTTTTTTAATTCATTCATGAGATGAGGGCATCACTCACTAGGCCAGCTTTTATTACCCGTCTCTAATTGTCAAGAGAGTATTTAAGAGGCAGCCACATGGGTGTGGGTCTGGAGTCACATGTAGGCCAGACCAGGTAAGAATGACAGATTTCCCTCCCTAAAGGACATTAGTGAACCTGATGGATTTTTTTTCCAACAATCGATAATGGATTCATTCCATTCACTGGTCTAATCAGGGAGCCCTGGCTGACAGATATAAACAGGAGTGCCAGAGGATCTGTTCACTCTGAAAGCTGGCTCTGAGAAAACCAGACCAGTGCGAAGTACTACACATATGTAAATAAACGGTGATAGTAGGAACTGCCGATGCTGGAGAATCTGAGATAACAAGGTGTAGAGCTGGATGAAAACAGCAGGCCAAGCAGTCTGATTTCTGAAGAAGGGTCTCAACCCGAAACGTCAGCTTTCCTGCTCCTCTGATGCTGCTTGGCCTGCTGTGTTCATCCAGCTCTACACCTTGTTATCTCTGTAAATAAACGGTGACTTGGTGACGGTATACTGGCTTCTGTGGAGTTATTTCACCCGCCCTGAGCTAGCTTACATAAGATGCAAGTTGCGCACAAAGTTCAAATTCAGAGTTCCCAAGACCTGGGCAGCTTTATAATAAGCCAGTTCCTCAGGCCATTACAATTTTTCTAACTGCACAACAAGTTATACCATCCAAGTTCATCAGATAATAGGGAACGCAAATAGTATTCAAAGGTAATGGAGTAACAAAGTAGGAGGAAGTTCGCTAAAACTACACAAGGCGCTAGTCAGACCACAGCTGGAACACTGTGAACAGTTTTGGGTCCCTTATCTAAGGAAAGATATACTGGCATTGGAGTCAGTCCAGAGAAGATTCGCTAGGCTGACACCATGCATAGAGGAACTGTCTTATGAGGAGGGGCCTATATTCATTGGAATTTAGAAGAATGAGAAGTGACACTATTGAAACATATAGGATTCCTGTAGGACTTGACAAGATAGAAGCAGAAAAGTTGCTTCCCCTTGTGGGACAGTCTAGGACCAGAGGGCTCAATCTCAGAGTAAGGCGTTGCATATTTAAGACATAGCTGAGGAGGTGATTCTTCTCTTAGAGAGTTGTTAACCTGTAGAATAGGTCTGTAGAGCCTGGGTCATTAAGCTTTTTCAAGGCTGAGATCAACAGATTGCTTATTAGTAAGGAAATCAGGTGTTGTGGGGAAAAGGCAGAAAAGTGGAGTTGAAGATTATCAGATCAGCAACGATCTCACTGAATGGCAGGGAAGACTCATTGGGCTAAACAGCCTGCATCTGTTCCTGTGTCTTATGGAGTCTCATAGCAACTGGGCTGGTGCCATACCAATGAAGAGAGGCAAAGGAGGGTCAATGCACCCTTCCTCCAGCTACAGCCATAAGCCAGTACGAATGAGCAGAGGTATATAACCAATTAAACCAATTACAAACCCCACCCCGTGCAATCCAAACACCTTTTACCTGTAAGAGTCGTCCATCAGCTGTTCCAAGGTGACCCACAGTGTAGTCACCTATTACCGTTACAATGATAGATGTCAGTTTTGTGTCATCCAGCTCTCCGTCAAATCGATCGATTCGGTTGAGGGCTTGTGAGGTCTTGGTTGGTTTGTCCCAACACTCTCTCCCGCCCTGAAAAAAAAATGAGGAGAAAGCAAATAGTCATCTATCAATCTGTAAGTGATTGAGGAAGGGGTAATATTGTTCATCTGGAAGACGTTGATGTACACTTTAGGAGGACCAATGGTTAACATGGAACCTTGCAAGACAGAAGTTAGCCTGTGGTGGGTGTTTATCGGGGTGTGAAAGCAATAGAATGATGTGCCTCTACCACATAACGTTTCAAAAAGACTTTCGTAAGGAAAGACCGCAACCTATTTTTGACCATTTCTCAGGGAGTGGTGTCCAGTGTATGTATTCTTTAAAGCATTGTCGAGAAAAGAGACACATTGCTGAAGCTTTCCATTTCACTCTCATCAGGACCGAATGTAAAATCTCAAAGAGAACAGTGATTTCTTAGATTCGGTATTCTTGCAATTCTGTTCTGATTCTTGCAAAATGGAAAGCTTCAACAATGTTTCTGTTTTCAACAATACTCAAGTTCTATGCAACCAAACAACATTTTTTGAGGTGTTAATGTGGTTTTATTTTCCCTGGCTTATGAAATAGGTTTGTTTGTACAATAGTGAAGAATTTGTCCACATTTTCATTTGATAATGGAAAATAATTGAAGTGAAAACAAAATTCTACATTTGTTCATGTTCTGTTTTTTTCTCATCAACCTACCCCTGGTAACAGTTAACCTAGTCACACAATCAAATCTATTTAAAAGGGATCTCAGTTGGTATAAATGAAAGAAAGACCTGCGCAGGACACATGGTCAGCAAACATGGGTTACAGAATCGTAGAATCATGGAGTTATACAGCACGGAAACAGACCCTTCAGTCCAACTCATCCATGCTGACCAGATATCCTGAGTTAATTTAGTCCCATTTGTCAGCATTTAGCCAATATCCCTCTAAACCCCTCCTACTCGTATACCCATCCACATGCCTTTTAAATGCTGTAATTGTACCAGTCTCCACCACTTCCTCTGACAGCTCATTCCATACACGCATCACCCTCTGTGTGAAAAATGTGCCCCTCAGGTCCCTTTTAAATCTTTCCCCTCTCACCTTAAACCTATGCCCTCTAGTTTTGGACCCTGCTACCCTGGGAAAAAGACCTTGGCTGTACACGCTATCCATGCCCCTCATGATTTTATAAACCTCTAGAAGGTCACCCCTCAGCCTCCAACGCTCTAGGGAAAATAGCCCCAGCCTATTCAGCCTCTCCCTATAGCTCCAACCCTCCAATCCTGGCAACATCCTTGTAAACCTTTTCCACACCCTTACAAGTTTAACAACATCTTTGCTAGAACAGAGAGACCAGGATTGAATGCAGTATTCCCAAAGTGGCCTAACCAATGTCCTTCATCAACATAATACCAAAATACTGTGAATGCTGAAGATGTGAAATAAAACAGAGCACGCTGCAGAAAAAATATCTCCGCAGATGCTGTCAGACCTGCCGATGTTGTCTGGCACTTTCTATTTTTGCTCCAGGTTCATTTAGCATAGACTCAAGGTAGGGAAGGTAACAGACGATAATAGATACAAGGCAGGGGGCGGCGAAAGAAAATGAAAACAGAAACCCATTTCAGGATAGAGTGGACAGGTTAAAAAAATAGTTAGGGTGCAGTGAACGACAAAGAAATGTGGCAATGATGGAAAGGAAGGGATGGTGGGGGTTGGGTTTGGAATAGCAAAACCTAGTGTTGAAAGTTCTCAAGCCTTAGACCCTGACAAAGCGCGCTACAAAATGTAACGGTTACGTGTCAACAGGATTTGAGCAATTTCAGAGCCAAATTAAAGGCCTTTTATAAAACCTGTTACTCATTAGAGCCATAGAATCCCGACAGTGTAGATGAGGCCATTCACTCATCAAGTCTGTGCCTACCCTCTGAACAGCAACCCACCCTATCTTTGTAACCCCACATTTAGCATAGTCAACACACCTAACCTGCACATCTTTAGACTGTGGGAGGAAACTGGAGCACCCAGAGGAAACCCACACAGACACGGGGAGAACATGCAAACTCCACACAGACAGTCACCAAAGGCTGGAATCGAACCCGTGTCCCTGTCACTGTCAAGCAGCAGTGCTAACCACTGTGTCACCCAAAATGATTGATTTCCTTCTTGAAGAAATATTATTTTAGGCTGGGATCTGGTGCGGATGGTCAGACCATGTGTGGGAGCCCCCTGTGCTCAGCTACCGCAATGTAATGTTTATTTGATTCTTTTTTTTTACGACTAATGTCAATCCTTTAACTATGTCTTATTTCTAACTTATTCTTTAAACGCTGAAAAGTAATGCAACTACTTCCTGTATTTTATTCCTCTTTTATATCCAAGATACGTACCTGGGTATTTGTACGCAAGATAGCGCCATAAGAGACAACATTGTAAAATCTTTCACTGTACTCCTGTACCTGAGTATGTGTAACAATAAAGGATATTCTATTTATGAACCAGATGATCTTTTTATTATAATATCATGGTATTATTAAGATTTGCTTTTAGTTCCAGATTTTGTTGTAATTCCATTTTCTGCCATGAATGGGATTTGAACCCATGCCCCAGGTCAGTAGCCTAGACTACTAAAGCTAGTGACATTACCACCACTCCACCTCACCCCTCAAATTTAATTATGTCACAAATTTTAAGATCTTAACTTGGCAGGAAAATAACTTATGTACATACTTACAAATTAGGTGCAGAAATAAGCCACTCAGCTGTTTCGTCTTTCGGTAAGGTCAGTATTGATCTGATTATTCCACATTACTGCCTACCTTAATTAATCTTTCATTCCAAAAATCTGTCTATCTCCATCATAAAAATATTTCAAAGACTCTGTTTCTATCACTTTTTGAGGAAGAGTGTTCCTCATGACCCTCTGTGACAAAAAAAATCACCTCATCTATTTTAATTGAGTGACTCCCTATTTTTAAACAGTAGACCCCTGGTTATAGACCCTCTGTATCAGGAAACATCCTTTCCAAACCCACACAGTCAAGGCCCCTCAGGAACTTGCACATTTCAATCAAATTGCCTCTAACTTCCAACAAACTCCAATGGATACATTGGAGCCTGTCCAAAATTCCCTCCTGTGGTGAAGAAGACAATTTTCAATGAATATTTTAAGTAATTTGATTGCAAGTTAGTTAATAAAAGGAGAAATGGGTTATTTGTAAAAAAAATATACGCAGCCAGATCTCTCCTAAGCCTCCGACACTAATTCAGAGTCGAAGATATTTGTGCAGTATCCTGGGAGTAGGGGAAGATTAAACTTGCCAGACAATTTCTGCAGGATCCATGCACCTAGGTTTTGTACAAAGAAGCCAGGCAGTGGTAGTATCTCCACCTCTAGGACAGGAAGCATGGGTCCAAGTCCCATCTATCCTGGAAGTGTATCATAACATGCCTGATCAGGTTGATTAAAATAAGTCTAAAGAAACAAATCGGCCCATTGTATTTGACCTACCCTGTTGCCCCTTCCCTTGCTTTTATCTCCCTTTAGTTCAGTTCACATCATTTTCCTCACCTTTCTGGTATTTCCTCATTACAAGTTCAGCTACTTGATTCACTGAGCTGCATAGTCAACTGGAATATAGACTGAGATAACACAGTGTGCAGCTGGAGGAACACAGCAGGCCAGGCAGCATCAGAGGAGCAGAAAAGCTGACGTTTTGGGTCGGGACCCTCCTCTGATGCTGCCTGGCCTGCTGTGTTCCTCCAGCTCCACACTGTGTTATCTCAGGCTCCAGCATCAGCAGTTCTTACTATCTTTGAGTGGAATATGGACTGCATGTTCAGTCGTGATTTGTCAAACGTTTGTTTCAGTCATTAGTACATCATGCAGCTGTCTCAAATGAGCTATCCCAAGGCTCATGTCACAGTGAGACACCAAAGTCTGATTTGAAAGTCTGACAGTCAGGAATTGCAAGCAAGGGTGTAACTTTTACAATATTATAAATGTAAAATATAGCATGCAAGAGCCACAGTTCAGCACCACTTACTCACTCCTGGTCTTGCCGCTTTCATTAGGAGCTGTTTGCTTTCATCAAGATCAACACTAATTTGCTGTGATGTGTTTTGTACATTTGCAAATATATTCTAGAATAACACTACACAAACAAGCAGTCCACAGGTTCATGATTCAAAATCAAATACACAAGAGTGACTTAGCTTGATGCAATGCCTTCACCATGAAAAATCATTCCCAAGGTTCTTCACAGGAGCATTACGAAGCAAAATTAGACTGGGCTTCAGAAGTCGATTTTACAACAGCTGGTCAAACACTTGGTTAAAGAGGTGGAGTTTAAGAAGAGGGCCTTAAAGGAGGACAGAGATGTGGGGAGGTTTAGGGAAGGATTTGCAGATTTGGGGGGGCTCAGGCAGCTGAGGGCACAGTCACCAATGGAAAGGCGATTAAAATCAGAGTTGCTGAAAAGGCTCGAGTTAGATGAGAGTGGGTATTGCAGAGGGTTATGGAGCTGGAGAATATGACTGCGATGGAGTGGGGGAGGGAGGCCAAGACTAGGTTTGTAAATGAGGTTAAGAATTTAAAATCAAGGCATTGCTTGACCAGAAGCCATCACAGGTCAGTGAGCATGAGGGTCATGAGTGAGAGGGGAACGTGCAAGCAAGCACGCTGGGATACAAGTGTTTTAGATGACCTTCAATTTATAGACAGGAGATAGCCAACTGGGAGTGCATTGGAATACACACGTTTCGAGGTAAGAGGCATAATTTATGTGAGGGAGGAGTGAACTTGAACGATATTACTGTGGAAATTTGTGGTTCGCACATATCACTGGCTTCTCAGGGGCAAATCTGACACCCAGGTTGCAAATAGTCTGCTTTAGTGTCAGACAGTTACCTGTGGTTCGTGTTGGTAGCCTCGGGAATGGAATTTGGAGATACAGGTCCAGCTTTTGTATTATCAAACTATGCAGGTCAGAAATGTCAGAGGTTCCCCACTCCACAACTACCACAGCAGCTACCTACCCCCTCCCCCACCACCACAACTCTTTCTCACACAACCTCCCACCCCC
>NC_063347.1:11899626-11904975 GCF_021869965.1 Rhincodon typus
TCCTCTCCTCTATCCCTCTTCTATCCGCCTCCCACTCTCTCCCTATTTATTTCAAAACCCCCTTCCCCTCCCCCTTTTCTGATGAAGGGTCTAGGCCCGAAACGTCAGCCTCTCTGCTCCTATGATGCAGCTTGGCCTGCTGTGTTCATCCAGCCCTGCACCTTGTTGTCTCAGTAGACTGTCGTTTGATCCTACATCAATTTACATATTAAATATTAATTTTTGTTAAATTGCCGTAAAAATGGACTATCAGTATTCAACTTGTCTCCTCAAAGGCAGTCCACCATCTATAAGGCACAAGTCAGGAGTGTGATGGAATACTCCCCACTTGCCTGGATGAGTGCAGCCCCAACAACACTCAAGGAGCTTGACACTATCCAGGACAAAGCAGCCCGCTTGATTGGCCCCACATCCACAAACATCCACTCTTTCCACCACCGATGCTCAGTAGCAGCAGTGTGTACCTTCTACAAGATGCGCTGCAGAAATTCACCAAAGATCCTCAGATAGCACCTTCCAATCCCACGACCACTTCCATCTAGAAGGACTAGGACAGCAGGTACATTGTCATAGAGTCATACAGACATACAGCATGGAAACAGACCGTTCGGTCCAACCAGTCCATGCCGAACATAATTCCAAACTAAAGTAGTCTCACCTGTGTGCTCCTGGCCCATATCCCTCCAAACCTTTCCTAATCACGTATCTATCCAAATGTCTTTTAAATGCTGTAATTGTACCCACATCCACCATTTTCTCAGGAAGTTCATTCCACACATGAGAACACCATCCCCTGCAAATCCTGACAAAGGGTTTCAGTCCAAAACATTGACTTTTCTGCTCCTCTGATGCTGTCTGACCTGCTGTGCTTTTCCAGCCTCACATATATTGACTCCAGCTTCTGGCATCTGCAGTCCTTTTCATCTCCAATCCCCTGCAAGTACTCCTCCGGGCCACGCACCATCCTGACTTGGAAATATATCGCCTTTCCTTCACTGTCGCTGGCTCAAAATCCTGGAATTCTCTCCCTAAAAGCATTTCAGGTCAACCTACAGCACGTGGACTGCAGCGGTTCAAGAAGGCAGCTCACCACCACCTTCTCAAAGGCCACCAGGGACATGCAATAAATGCTGACCAGACAGCAATGCCTACATCCCATGAGTGAATTTTAAAAAAACTTTCATCATCTGATTCCATACTGAGACCCTCTATGAGGTAGAATTTTTTTTTTTTTGTTTAAAAACAGGATAAGCGTTGACCTAAATAAAAACTGAAAGAAACTGCGGATGCTGTAAATCAGGAACAAAAACAAAGTTGCTGGAAAAGCTCAGCAGGTCTGGCTGCATCTGTGGAGGAGAAAACAGAGTTAACCTTTTGGGTCCGGTGACCCTTCCTCAGAACCCAAGGCTGGCATTGAACCCAGCTTCCTGGCACTTTGTTCTGAGGAAAGGTCACCGGACCCAAAATGTTAACACTGTTTTTTCCTTCACAGATGCTGCTAGGCCTGCTGAGGTTTTCCAGATACTTTGCTTTTGTAAGCATTGACCTAAAATGGCTGCTGAGATCACCTGCCCACAAAGTTAGGGAACTCATATGAAGTAAAAGAAACCAAGTGTATTGAAATCAACACTTACCTAAAAAATCAGCCAGCCATGTCAGTGTCAAGAAATTTGCACCTTTGTCTAATTTATACTTGAACCACACAATCACATATTGAGAAATGAACAGTTGTCCGTGAAGTATTCAGTTTAGGAGGACAATGGAGCAGGAATGTACAAATATATGTATATCATCAGCTGCTTAGAGCAATAAAGAATTGCAAATGGAAAGCAGCAAGGAAACTGCAAGCCTTGTTCTCCCTGTCTCTCAACCATCACCCAGTGAAGAAGCCCTCATAAAACAAAACATTCATCAAGTACTCAAGAATATCAACAAACTTTACCACTGATGTAGAATATGAGTCAACAGTCAGATTTAAAATGTAACACCTCCAGGACTCGAAGGACATTTTTCTTCCTACCTGCACCAGATACTTTCTCTTTTAAACTTATTCCTGTGTTTGTGTCTGTGTATTTGGTCATTTCTGGGGTCTTGGTAATAAAATTCCTCTTTTGTTCAATCAAGGAAACCTTGTAATCTGCCCCCTTTGTTTTGATTTAGTCAAGTGGGCAGCACGGTGGCTCAGTGGTTAGCACTGCTGCCTCACAGTGCCAGGGACCCAGGTTTGATTCCAGCCTCGGGTGACTGTCTGTATAGAGTTTGCATGTTCTCCCTGTGTCTGTGTGGGTTTCCTCCACCATCCAAAGATGTGCAGGGTAGGTGGATTGGCCATGCTAAATTGCCCATAGTGCCCAGGAATGTTTAGGTTAGGTGGGTTAGACGTGGGGGAATGGGTCTGGGTGGGGTGCTATTCAGAGGGGCAGTGTGGGCTTGTTGGGCTGAATGGCCTATTTCCACGCTGTAGGGATTCTATGATTTGAAGCTAAAAATAATATTGTGACAAAGAAAAAAGGGGATTCAATTATTTCTCATTGTCTGGTCATAATATTTAGAATTAAGAGTCTAATGGTGACCATTGCCAAAAAAAAACCCATCTGGTTCAATAATATCCTTTAGAGAAGGAAACTGCCTTCCTTACCTGGTCTGGCCTACATGTGACTCCAGACCCACAGCAATGTGGTTGACTCACAAATGCCCTCTGGGTAATTAGGGATGGGCAATAAATGCTGGTCTAGCCAGCGATGCCCTCATTCTGCGAATGAATTTTTTAAAAAACCATAAAAGAGACTGGGAGCAAAGAACGCTTATGCATTTGAAAAATTTATTGGACATGCTTTGGTTTACAGGTGTAGGGAAAACCTCAAGCCCAAAACTGGTCATCACATGGCATATATAAATAGAAAATATTTTATTCTCCTTCTTCATGAGTATCTGTACGACTTACTTCAGTATCATTTCCTCCACTTGACTTCCCCTTCTGACACTTCATTAGCTATTATATTATAACATTCAGAAAAAAGGTTCCCATCGCTGGCCATACAGGAAGTGTTTCAGTTATGGTGCAAAAACCTGTACATAGCATCAGAGCAAGCCAACCAAGATCAAACCAACCCAGAGCATGGAGAGTTTGATCAGTCTGCACATTTTATCACAGCACAGGGAAGTATAAAGGAAGAATCAACCTCCTCAAACATGACAAACACCAAGAGCTGGTGGGATTTGCAACCAGAACACTTAGCTCCCACTCACACCGTGCCATCAGCAAGGGCTGTATCATCCATCATACTGCTTCTTCTAAGGAAGTCTATCAACAATTCACCCAACTTAAATCAATCTTCTGAGTATAGACAGTTTCGTGATTTAGATACACACCCAAAAGTGCTGGCCAATTTCAGGCACCTCTTAGCAAGCTTAGACATAGTAAGAACTGCCGATGCTGGAGTCAGAGATAACCCAGTGTGGAGCTGGAGGAACACAGCAGGACAGGCAGCATCAGAGGAGCAGGAAAGTTGACTTTTCGGGTGGGGACCTAAAACATCAACTTTCCTGTCCCTCTGATGCTGCCCGGCCTGCTGTGTTCCTCCAGCTCCACACTGGGTTATCTTAGCAAGCTTAATTGCAGTCATGAGACCCATTCCCACAATCAGTCTGGTGTTTCATTAGCCTTCACGCTAGATTCAAGCACAGGCAAACTCCTATCTTTGGAGCTTCAGAACAGAGTTTGAAGAGAGGTAGGGATAGAAAGAAAAAGAAAAACCGGGGAAAAGGATTGTGTACTCACGCTTTGAGGGCAGTATTCCATCTGCTGGTAGAACTCCAGCCCCCTCTTCGGAGTTTCCTCTGATCGCACACAACAGTCTTCCATGCCCTCTTTGATGAACTTATCGATCATTTTGACTGGGTACGTGCACAGGGCTGACCTGCTCCGTACGTCTTTGCTCTGGGGATCACTCTCTGCAAAGACCCCAAACAGCACGTCGTCGGTCTCAGAAACAGCCAGCTCCTCGGCAAGATGTGCTCCTGGTTTGGCCAGGTAAGCGGCTTGCAAAATATTGTACCAGGTTTCCTCCCCGGCGGCCGTTCTTCGTCTCCGCCTGGGCTCGTACTGGCATTCCAGGACCAGCTCCCGGTAATTTCCCACCTCGTACTCGCCGTGCTTCAAGCGGGCAACCCTAGTCTGGTACGAGCTTTTCAAACTAGTGCTGTCCTTTTGGACGGTTAGGAAATAGACATAATCTTCCGAGCTGAAGGAGTAAACGTAATCTATGGGATAGGTGTCCAAAAACTCGTCCAGCACAGTCAGTGAAGATTTGTTTTTGGAAGGGAATTCAAAGCCATCCATGGATCCCAGCAACAGTTTCATTGATATTGACTTGGGACTGTATGCTTTTGCCACTGAACTATTGAGAGTGGCACCAATGAAGAAATAAGTAACAAACGACTCAGTGCGGACATGCACTTGGGTTCCCAATGGGCTGGCCACACAGTCAGGGCAATGGTCAGGCCTGTTGTTTTTCTCTTTGAATAGACACCTAACGTCACTTAAATTACCATGCTCGATGTTGTGCAGGTAGCAGATGCCGTGTTGAGAGCTTCCGCAGTTGTACAAGTATGGATCAAACGTATCGAACACAAGGACCTCGTTGTTATTATCTTCCAGCCCCCCTGCTGGCTCCCAGTGTGTCTCACAAATATTGCACATTTCACATTCCGGGCTACCAACTGGACCCGTCCGCACCTCAGATGTCTTTTCGAGAGACACATTTAACGCGTACAGCCAGTTCCGCACAGCGAGGTAGATGCTTTTTGAGTGAGAATCGTTCACCACGATGTTCTGGATGGGTTGCCCTGCGTCGAAGCTGGTCATGTTGTAGCGGACACTGAAGTCGAAGTGTTCTGTCTCTCTCGGGCACTCTCGCAAATCGCAGCAGAAAAGATTTGGCAATAAACAGAGGGTCAGCCGAAGGAAGGTTTCTGCCCCAAATTGCATCCCGTTGTCAGAAGTGAGGAGGGAGTGGTAAAGATCGACAGCGAGCAAATTTTTCAAAGGATCAAGGAGAACTTGCGAGGCTCCTACTTCGACTCTGCTATCATGACAAAGTACCGCAGAAAGTTTGGGCGCAATACATTGACTTGTGCACAAGAAATGAAATAAATTTTGTGCAGTCCGAATTCAAATCCACTTTTACAGATGTTCTCTTCCAGGTGGGAAGGCTATCCTACTTCTACAAAAGGGAGAAAGAAAATTGTAAAGTTAGGCAAAGGAAAACCAGGACTGGTTGCATAAACTTCTCTCCTTGTTGTACTGACCCCCTGCATAGCGATGAAAAACAAGCCCAAGGAACATTC
>NC_063347.1:11904985-11909758 GCF_021869965.1 Rhincodon typus
CCCAAGGAACATTCCATCTGTTAAAAGTACTCACAACATCTACAGTCTATTCAATACTTTGATGTACTCTGGAAGCTTTTAAAAATTCTTATCACAAGGAATGAAAGTCAAAGAAGTTTTGGACCAGATTTTTGCTATCCAGAAGTTTTCCAACTTATTGCCAGTAAGGCTTAATAAAGTTAAGCTTCTGGCTGGGGTTAATTGATTTTTTAAAAAACACTTAAATGTAAAGGGGGAACCAAAAGATTTAGGTTTAGAATCCACCAGGCATGAAGATGTGTTGTAGCGTGTCCACAAACAGGTTGGTTGAAAAACATAATTGAAGTGGGAAATAAGTATATCCAAGGCTGATCTTTTTTAAATCAATTACAACATTTAAAACACACTTGGACAGATACTTTGATAGAGGGATATGGGCCAAATGCAGGCAAATGGGAATGGTTCAGTTTGGGAAACCGGTTTGGCATGGACGAGTTGGGCCGAAGGGCCTGTTTCTATGCTGTACACCTCTATGACCTTCTATGAGTTACATAGAAACATAGAAGATAGAAGCAGGAGGAGGCCATTCGGCCCTTTGAGCCTGCTCCGCCATTCTTTACGATCATGGCTGATGGCCCAACTCAATAGCCTAATCCTGCTTTCTCCCCATAACCTTTAATCCCATTCGCCCCATGTGCTATATCTAGTCACCTTTTGAATACATTCAATGTTTTGGCATCAACTACTTCCTGTGGTAATGAATTCCACAGGCTCACCATTCTTTGGGTGAAGAAATGTCTCTTCGTCTCTTTCCTAAATGGTCTACCCCGAATTCTCATACTGTGCCCCCTGGTTCTGGACACACCCACCATCAGGAACATCCTCCCTGTATCCACCCTGCCCAGTCCTGTTAGAATTTTATAAGTCTCTATGAGATCCCTCTCATTTGTCTGAACTCTAGTGAAAACAATCCCAACCTAGTCAATCTCTCCTTAAGGCATTCAAGATTACAGGGCTAAGGCAGGAAAGTGGAGTTGCGGATTATTTGATCAGCCGTGATCTCGTTGACCTTGCTCTGCCATTCATGGGCTGAAGGACCTACAACTGCTCCAATGAGTTAAAGTCTTGCAGTGTACTGAGGGCTATAGTATGCGCTGTGCAGTTGTTCAGTCAATAAACTCATTCACAAGGAAAAGGTGCCCTCAATTTACCAGTGGATTGAGCTCCTGCTTAACACTCAGCAGATCCCTGTTAGTTTAAAGCACTCTGTTAGACCATTATTTTGCTCCATGGAACAGGAGCAGGATTTAGCCCATCGATCCCAGGTGGCCTCAGATGGGGGTGGTGCTAAGGCAGACTGGTTAGAAGACCCAGCCCAGTTCTCTGGGACTTTGTCCAAGTGGATTTAGAAGCTGTTCAGCCCTCTCTCCACCATCCTTCACAGCCTGCTCTCATTTGCTCATTACCTTCATCCCATCCCATTCCCAACCACATTCCCAACCACCTCACATACCACCATGCCACCCCCATCAACTAGGACCCACCACAGGGGCACAAATTTGCAGCCACATAGAAATGAAAAAGAAACATCTAACAATCTGAACAGCTCTCACTCCTACACATTTGACAATGAAAGCCATTCAAAGCATTTAAATATCAAGTGTTAGCCTCATATAAAAATAAAGTCATTTCTATTCAGACCCCCAGAGTCAGCTGATCCTTCAACAGTCTCTTAAACTATCAATCAAATGGTGAACTCAACCTCCTACTTAGAGGAGTGAATCTGTTGAAACTCAGTCAAGCATTCGTTATGATAGTAACCCTTGGGGAAAACGTCAAATAATTCTGTTATAACCGCACGACGAAGTTGCAATGCCTTTCTCTAACCTATAGCAATGGTCATCATCTGCAATGGAGCAGATTTTTTTTTCCAAATTTTCACCAACAACTGCAGTTTTTTTTATTTTAAAACTGTTTAAGTAGCAGGAGATGAGAACATGCAAAACTTCATTCATGACACTTGGACAGATCGAGGTTTCTGAGAAGATTTGTTCAAGACACTTAGACAGATCTTGAACAAAAACAAAAGTTGCTGGAAAAGCTCAGCAGGTCTGGCAGCATCTGTGAAGGAGAAAACAGAGTTAACTGAGGAAGGGTCACCAGACCTGAAATGTTAACTCTGTTTTCTCCCTCAGAGATGCTGCCAGACCTGCGGAGCTTTTCCAGCAACTTTGTTTTTGTTCCTGATTTACAGCATCTGCAGTTCTTTTGGCTTTTACTTAGACAGATCTTACTGCCCTTCAGGTAAGTTTACATTCCTGCAAACGTTTGTGATCCCCACACTATAGGTGACGACTTTAGCACCAACTAAAATTGAGCCTGTGAGAACTCCACATGAAGTTCAAAAGTTCAGTTTTCCCTCCTGCATGAGTCATGTCCTATTCAAAGAAATTGGATCTGCCAGAAACAGGACTAACACATCCAGGTTTTGACTGCCTTTGGTAATGATCGTAGAGTCTTTCCAAACACTCAGAAATTCGGCTCACAATAATTATACTCTTATTCACTGTTTACAAGTCATAGAGTCATACAGCACAGAAACTACCCTTTGGTCCAACCAGTCCCTGCCAACCATAATCCCAAACTAAACTAGTCCCACCTGCCTGCGCTTGGCCCATATCCCTCCAAGCATTTCTTATTCATGTACTTGTCCAAATGTCTTTTAAACATTGTAACTGTACCCACATCCACCACTTCCTCCAGATATCCATTCCACACACGAACCACTCTGTGTAAAAATAATTGCCCCTCACCTTAAAAATATACCCTCTGGTCTTGAAATCCCCCAACCAAGGGAAAAAAACAGCTGCCATTCACCTCATCTATACCCGTCATTATTTTATAAACCTCGATCAGGTCACCCCTCAACCTCCTACGCTCCAGTGAAAGAAGTCCCAGCCTCTCTTTATAACTCAAACCCTCCATTCCTGGCAACATCCCAGTAAATCTCTTCTGAACCTTCTCCACCTTAATAATATTTCAATTATAAAGAAAAATCCTCACTGTGACTTGCTACAAAAACAAAAAGGTTCTCCCTCACAACCTCAATCCTGATGCCATTCCCACTTTTGCAGAGTCATAATCATCAAAGTCTACAGCACAGAAAAAGGCCCTTCAGTCCATCAAACTTGCACAAGTCAAAGACAAGCACCTAACTATTCCAATCCCAATTTAACCTGGAGTATCGTTTCACACTTGCACACACAGTCTTCCCCTTTAGAACCTTTCCCTTCCTCCGATTCTCCCAGCTGAGATTCCTCAGGGCACGGGATCATCCAACTTCTGCAATTGTTTGCATTCTATGCTGGTGTTTAAAAAGAACTCTGCAGTTCTGTCTACATGCTGGCCTTTGCCAGTCCCTCCACCCTGGTTAATATAATAATGGCCAGAAACAATGGCCTCTTATCTATATATTCCCAATCTCAATACCATAATACAGCATCCTGGATAGTCATCAGTGGATATCGGAGTGTCCTGGCCCACCCACGTCAACACAACGACCAGGAAAGCACAATATCTCTACTTCCTCAGGAGGCTAAGCAAACTTGGGCATATCCACAAGGACTCTTACCCATTTTTATCAACGCACCATAGAAAGCATCCTATCTGGATGATTCACAGCTTGGTATGGAAACTGCTGCATCCAAAACCATAAAAAAAACTACAGAGAGTTGTGAACACAGCCCAGTCCATCGCACAAATCAACCTTCCATCCACTGACTCCACTCACACTTCCCACTGCCTTGGGAAGGCAGCCAACATTATCAAAGACCCCTCCCACCCCCCGGTTATACTCTCTTCCACCCCCCTCCATTGGGCAGAAGTTACAAAACTTTGAATACACTTACGAATAGATTCAAGAACAGCTTCTTCCCTGCTGTTATCAGACATTTAAACGGACCACTCAAATGTTAATTCTGATCTCTCTCTCTCTCTCTCTGCACTTTCTCTGCGGCTGTAACACAGTATTCTGCGCTCTGTTCTACTGCCTTGATGCACTTTGCATGGTACGAACTGCCTGTGTTAGCACGCAAACCAACACTTTTCACTGTAGCTCGGTATATGCAACAACAGTAAAATCAAACATTTATCTGGTCTGCTGGTCCCCAGTTGCTGCTCAAAACTCACTCATTTAAAGCCAGCACACTCTGATGTTGTCAGGTTCAGTTAATCAGCTCCAGTCAATGTATAGCGCTGTGTAACCGACAATACCTCACCTTCTCCTCATACAGTCGACCCAGACATAACCCAGATCTAGAAGGACAAAGAGTGTGAACCAATCACAATCGATGGGTGTTTCCCCTTTGTATAATATCATCAGCTTTTCAGCTTCTGCAGTACATTTTACACAAATCCTTAAAGGACAAGCTTTGTCTATGAGAAGGGAGACAGCCTCAACTTTAATAAAATACTTTGAAGTTTTGTCCCCTGAAATTTGGATGGTTACTCAATTATCACTGAGAAAACCCACATTTTCCAACTCCACAATTAAAAACAAAGCATTTTAGCCTCCTATCAACATTCCCCTCAACCTCACCATATCACATACACTGAAACTGGACAACAAATACTAATGATACTTCTGGTATTAATGGTTACAAAAAATATTTTTCCTTTTAGCTTTCAAAATTCAATAACTTGTAAATACCAGATGGCCATTATTAATTTACAACACGTATTCCAATCTCTTGAAAATTCAAAATCATCCTTCCTTTACTGCACACTCACTCACAC
>NC_063347.1:11909768-11927360 GCF_021869965.1 Rhincodon typus
ACTCACACACACTCACACATACTCACACCTGCCTGCACACTCACTCAAACACACTCCCGTTCACTCACACACACTCACACCTGCCTGCACTCTCACTCACATACACCCACACCCCTGCACACTCACACACACTCACATGCCCCCCCACTCTCACACATACTTGCACATTCCCCTGCACTCTCACACACATCCACACTCCCACATTCCCACACACACACACCGCCACAATCACAGCCCCCCGCACTCTCACACACACTCACAGCCCCCCACACTCACACACACACTAATAGCCCCCCGCACTCGCACACACACTCACAGCCCCCCGCACTCTCACACACACTCACAGCTCCCCCCCAGCACTCTCACACATACTCACAGCCCCCTGCACTCACACACACACTCACAGCCCCCTGCACTCACACACACTCACAGCTCCCCCCCAGCACTCACACACACTCACAGCCCCCTGCACTCACACACACACTCACAGCCCCCCGCACTCTCACACACACTCATAGCCCCGCCTGCACTCTCACACACACTCACAGCCCCCTGCACTCTCACACACACTCACAGCATCCCCTGCACTCTCACACACACTCACAGTCCCCTGCACTCTCACACATACACCCTCCGCACTCTCACACACACTCACAGCCAGCCCCCCTCCACTCACACACTGCCACACTCACAGGCTGCCCGCACTCTCTCTCACACTCACAGCCCCACCCCCATACTCTCTCTCACACTCACAGCTCCCCTCCGCACTCTCACACACACTCACAGCCCCCCTGCAATCTCTCACACTCACACCCACCCTCACACATTCACAGCCCCTCGCCCACACCAGATACCTCTCATTTCCACATTTTTCCACCTAGCAAACAGTAAGCAGCCCTTCCTTGGCTCTGCAGTGAATGCACCTCAAGGACAGATAGTGGTTATTGTTTTTCATACATTTACGAGATTTGGACTTGTAAACATTCATCATCCGTCCAAAACTGCCCTTGGTCGAGTAGCGTGCTAGCCCATTTCACAATGTCGTTCAAAGGGAGCAACTTGCCTTCGATCCAGATACAAATACAAGCCAGACCAAAGTAAACACTAAGATATCCATCTCTAAAGGATGTGACTGAACCAATTACAATGATACAACAGTTACACAGTCATCAGCATTGATACTAACTTTTTTAAAATTCCAGATTTGTTTCGTCATTGAAATTCTCCAACTGCTGGAAGTTCATCAATGCCATAAAGACTGAGATGTTCTTAAGGTGCTAAACTAACACAATTCTTTCTTATGCAAACATGGATGATAAGATAAAGAATGAGATTGTGGCTAAGAGAACATTTGCCCATAATAAACAAATCTCTCATTGCAGAGCAGCTCATTAAAAGCTGTAACATTTCTACTTTCCCCTTCCCCACTATCTGCTTTCAATTTTCCTTTCTAATGGCATGTGGCTGACTGATTGGAATAGAGATTAAAGAATAATGTCCTATTTTGTTGCACTTAGTGACTGCTTGGCCAGACAAAAGCATTTCATTTTCTACATTAATCACAGGCTCTGACTGTAGCAGTTCTGCGGTTGAGCCTCTGTGCTTATACCATTTACTGTCATTAGGAGAAGCCACATCATAATGAGGTGCCATCTGTTGTCAATCCTCCAGGCAAATGTGTCTGAAACAAAGCAGAAAAGGAGGAAATGTGTGGACATCATTCCAGGGATGAAGGACTCGAGTTCGGTGGGTCCATTGGTTAGACTAGGCCCCTTCTCTGTGGAGGCAAGGGATTTAGGAGGAGATTTGGTGGAGGTGTTTAAAATTGTGAGTGGTTGGGACAGAGTGGATGGGGACAGGTTGTAACCATTAACAGAATGGTCAAAAAACAGAGAACATCTAGGATGGGTGATGAACTAATGAGCAAGAGTTGACATGAGGATGCCTGAGAGTGTGGTGCTATCAGATTCAATTGTCGTTTTCAAGAGAGAATTGGATAATTATCTCAAGAGCAAGACGAATTTGCAGGACGGGAAAGAAAGGGCGGAAGGTGTGGGACTAGTGTGTTGCTCTTGACTTGATTGATCAAGTGAACTCCCTTCCTCTGCATTCATTCCCTGATTCTACCCAATAGTTCCAATAGGTGCTTTGCCAAATCATTAATGTGCATCAGCCACATCGTCCCATCAACAAGCATGGGCTAGATTTTATTTTGCAAAGTCACAGCAATTACTTTCATTTCAGGCAGTTTAAGAAGACACTTCAACACCCTATTTTTTAAAAGAGTCTAGAGTCATACAGCACGGAAACAGACAGTCCAACGTGTCCATGCCTAGCAGAATCCCAAACTAAACTAGTCCCACCTGCCTGCGCTTGGACCATATCCCTCCAAACCTTTCCTATTCATGTACTTATCCAAATGTCTTTTAAACATTGTAACTGCACCCACACCCACTATTTCCTCTGGAAGTTCATTGCACACGCGAGCCACTCTCTGTGTAAAAAAATCGCCCCTCATGTCTCTTTTAAATCTTTCTCCTCTCCCCTTAAAAATATGCCACCTAGTCTTGAAATCCCCCACCTTAGGTAAAAGACACCTACCCTTCACCTTATCTATACCCCTTGTGATTTCATAAACCTCTATAAGATCACCTCAAGTGCTCCAGTGAAAAAAGTCCCAGCCTATCCAGCCTCTCCTTATAACTCAAACCCCCTCATTCCCAGCAACATCCTGGTAAATCCCTTCTGACCCATTTCCAGCTTTCTAATATCCTTCCTATAACGGGGAGACCAGAACTGGGCACAGTACTCCAGAAGAGGCCTCACCAACATTCTGTATAACGTCAACATGACGTCCCAACTCCTATACTGAAAAGTCTGAGTAATGAAGGCAAGCATGCTGAATGCCTTTTTAACCACCCTCTTTATATGTGACGCAAGCTTCAAAGAATTATGTATCTGAACAAAGGGAAATAATGATAATAAAGGAAATGGCAATAAAAACATTGCATAAGCGAAAGGAAGCTTATTATTTATTATGTTGATTAAATCACCCAGACCTCTAAAGAGAAAAGTCCCCTCCAGTTATTCCTACCAGATGTTCCTGTTTTGATATCTTCAAACTGTAATTGGATTGTTGTGGAGGTGCTGGTGTTGGACTGGGGTGGACAAGGTCAGAAATCACATGATACCAGGTTATAGTCGAACAGGTTTATTTGAAATCACAAGCTTTTGGAGCGCTGCTCCTTCATCATGTGAAGTGAAGGGGGGCACACAGGCACAGAATTTATATGATATGAAGGTGCCGGTGTTGGACTAGGGTGGACAAAGTCAGAAATCACGCGACACTAGGCTATAGTGCAACAGGTTTATTTGAAAACACAAGCTTTCAGAACCTCAGTCCTTCTTCAGGTGTTGGTCTTACACCTAAAGAAGGAGTGAGGCTCCTAAAGCTTATGTTTTCAAATAAACCTGTTGGACTAAAACCTGGTGTCGTGTGATTTCTAACTTTGTAATTGGATTAGCAATGACAACACTGCTGTACAGCAAAGCTTTTTCTTTACCCATCTCCCATGCCCTCTCCCTCCGGCTAACATAAAGATTTATCTACAGAGATAACGCAATGCAGAGCTGGAGGAACACAGCAGGCCAGGCAGCATGAGAGGAGCAGGAAAGCTGACGTTTAGTTCCCGACCGGAAACGTCAACTTTCCCGCTCCTCTGATGCTGCGTGGCCTGCTGTGTTCCTCCAGCTCCGCACTGTATTATCTCTGACTCCAGCATCGGCAGTTCTTACCATCTCTGAAGATTTATATAAAGCCCTTCTTTCGCAAAACCAGTTGCAACAAAGCTCTTCAAATTTGTCTGCGACCTCTTTTATTGCCAATATGACATTTGATCTTGGCCCATGTGAAAGGTTTCCTAAATTCCTCCCAATTTCTCACAGGCAAAGTATACAACCGATATAACTTGCAGAAGGTTAACACATCAGATAAAAGGCCAAGACTCCTATAAGCTGTGGAATCAGTGCAGATAGCAAAAAGAATCAAATGCATTCAATTTTAGTCAACTTTCTATCCTCTTGGATCGAAGCAATCCAATTGCAAACCAAAGTAACAAGTTTGTTCCTCTTCAGAAAGAGCGCAGTGCAAATCTATGTCAGGAAATTATCTAAAAATCGCCAACGAACAACCGCAAGTTATTGGTGTGGTGGCATCAGGCTTTGCAAAACTCACATCACAGCAGCTCAGAAATGCAAAATGAAGTGCAATTAAAAACATCAGGAATCAATCGTAAATCCAAAAACTCAATTCCTACCACAAACATTTATACACATAATTGTATCCAGTTTACTCCATTTAAAATCCCTTCAGCATAGAGCAAAACCTGAGCACTGCTGAGCAAAAAGTGCATTTTGTCAAAACTGTTCATCTTGCTCTCAACAGGACAATTTGCAAGAAATACCAACGTAAAGGGGAGCAATATTTTTATACTGTCCGAGCAGTGTGTGTTGATTGGTTGTCAGGCAGTTAGATGCCTGACAGTTAACTGCCATGTTTTGTTAAAGTTTTAACCAGGCAGGTTGATTCTGAATGGTCAAGGGACTGCACTGAGCAATACACCAGAGAATGGCTATCATTTAGTTAGTTTTGTTGGAATAGGCACAGTGTGTTTATTTTTCTTTCTTTCTTTCTTGTCCTGATGGGTGCAAGGCGAAAAGTTTTTACAAAATCTGTCTTTTGTCAGTTGTGCCAAGAAACATTTACTTAGATAATAAAACATCCCAAGCACTTTACACAGGCATTATCACATTGCAATTGATAGCCACATAATGGGCAAGTTACTAAAAACGTGCTGAAAAGATAGGCTTTAAGGACTGTTTTACAGAAAAGAAAAGAGATAGAGATGGAAAAGTTTAGGGACAGAATTCTAGAGACTTGAGCAGCTGAAAACATGGTCACTAAATAGGAAGAGAAGGAACTGAAATATGCACGAGATCGGACTAGGGAAGAGATTGCTGAGGGTTTCCAAAGCAGTTCAGTAAAGAAACAGATCAAATCAAAAACAAATTCACCCTAGCTTCTAATGTTGTCTATCTCCAGGTTTCAAATGCATTACTTAGCAAACAACACAATGAAATTTGCTCCCAGGCTGACTGCTGTGAATCCCGGGTAGGAAGGATGAGCAGGTCATGGTTTCACTCTGCCTTTTAGTTTTTCCATCAAGGCCCAAGGACAGGGTCAGTCATGCAAGAATCAGCAAACTTTGTCCCACGTAGAGATAGTATTGTAAACAAAAAGCATATGTAATGGCTCAGTGCAACTCCAACGACATGTTTACAAATTCCGATATCCTTTTAAACCTCAGAAGATAAGCACTTGTAAAATACAATGGCCCTGAGGTGTCACATGCCTTGAAACAACAGCAAAGGAAACTATTTTGAAAACTGAAATGATATCTATGCAACCTCATAATGAACAGCTAAATTAAATAGATCAGGTAGATCCCTGGTTCTGTTTTCAGTTACACTGAGTTAGGTGATCTCTAATGGATTTGTTGTAAGGGGCATTAAAAATGGAAATTCCCATTCCTGACGCTCATCCACTGAGCCGCTGGATTTTGGGCAAGATTTGGGACTGAGTTCAAAACCCCATGGCTTCTTTCCCCAGTCTCATTGAAAATTTTCTTACGCTCACTCCTTGCTAGCAAAATCCCTACAGTGTGGAAGCAGGCCATTCAGCCCATCTAGTCTGCACCAACCCTCCTAACAGCATTCCACCTTTTTCCTGTAACCCTGCATTTCCCATGGTTAATCCACCTAAGCTGCATATCCCTGGACACTACGGGCAATTTAGCATGGCCAATCCACCTAACCTGCACATCTTTGGACTGTGGGAGGAAGCCCGCACAGACACTGGGAGAACATACGAACTCCACACAGTCACCTGAGGCTAGAATTGAACCCTGGTCTGTGACACTGTGAGGCAGCGGTGCTAATCACTGTGCCACTACGTTGTCCATCGTAAAAGTTTGAAAAACAGATAAATTATACCATTTTCCAAATGTACAACGGATTATTTTCACAAGAGTTTTAAATTGTCTCTGCATCTACATGTCTGCATCCTTGCACCTCCCAAACTACAGCAATTTTGTTACTTTTTTCCAAGTCAAGACCCAGCACAGTGAGTAATGACCAGACACTCATAATCAAGCACAGGACAACTGAAACATTGAACATGGCATGAGGTATCAGTTGACAATACCATAAAGTCATACAGTCATACAGCATGGAAACAGGCCCTTCCTAAACTGAACTATCCCATTTTCCTGCAATTGGCCCATATCCGTCTAAACTTTTTCCTATTCATATACCCATCCAGATGCCTTTTAAATGTTGTAATTGTACCAGCCTCCACCACTTCCTCTGGCAGCTCATTCCATACACACACCACCCTCTGTATGAAAAAGTTGCCCCTCAGGTCCCTTTTAAATCTTTTCACTCTCACCTTAAACTTATGCCCTCTATTTTTTGACTCCCTTACCCTGGGGAAAAGACCTTTGCTATTTACCTAATCTATGCCCCTCATAATTTTGTAAACCTCTATAAGGTCACCCCTCATTGGATTAAGCCATTGAGCTTAATCCTCCAAACATTTAAATCATGGATCATCCGTCTCTTCTCCCCTTTTACTCACATTATCTCCATATACTTGTTACGCTTATCTAAAATATTATCTATGATTCACAGTCTTGAAAAATCTCTCACGCATAATCTTGAAAAGAGTTCGAGAATTCTGCTAACTTCAGTTTGTAAAAGTGCTTCCTGATTTCACTCTTAAATGGTTTAGCTTTGGTTTTAAGATTGTGATTCCCTCATTCTTGATTCTTTTGCTTGAGGAAATAATTTAGCTGTATGCACTCTATCAAATAGATGGTTATGTTTTAAACTGACTCCCTCAATTCAAGGTAAAATGGAAAAGCCCAGGGATGGGGCGGGGTTAACCTTTGTCAAAATCTGTCTGAAGACAAGCCCATGCGATCTGCTTATTATGGAGACACTCACTCAAATCTGATCTCCTTGAAAGTAAGGTGCAAGCTTAAACACTTGGGTATAGAAGAGGAAGCAGCTCATTTTATAAGGTCACCCCTCAGCCTCCGACGCTACAGGGAAAATAGCCCCAGCTTATTTGGAGTCTCCCTACAGGTCAAACCCTCTAACCCTGGCAAAATCCTTGTAAATCTTTTCTGAACCCTTTCACGTTGCACAACATCCTTTCTATAGCAGGGAGACCAGAATTGAATGCAGTATTCCAAAAGTGGCCAAACCAATGTCCTGTACAGCTTAAACATGACCTCCCAACTCCTCTACTCAATGCACTGACCAATAAAGGGAAGAATACCTTCTTCACTATCCTGTCTACCTGCGACTCCTCTTTCAAGGAACTATGAACCTGCACTCCAAAGTCTCCCTGTTCAGCAACAACCCCCAGGACCTTTCCATCAAGTGTATAAGTCCTGCCCTGATTTTCCTTTTCAAAATGCAGCACCTCACATTTATCTAAATTAAACTCCATCTGCCACTCCTCGGCCCATTAGCCCAACTGATCAAGATCCCATTGTACCCTGAGATAACCTTCTTCGCTGTCCACTAGACTTCCAATTTTAGTGCCATCTACAAACTTACTAACCATTCCTCCTACGTTCACATCCAAATCATTTATATAAATGACGAAAAGCACTGGACCCAGCTCCAATCCTTGTGGCACACCACTGGTCACAGGTGTCCGGTTTGAAAAGCAACCTTCCATTATCAGCCTCTGTCTCCTACCTTTGAGCCATTCATTGACTACTTAAGAGCTTCTCTAGACCCAAAGGAGGAGAGGCTACCTGACACCTTCCCTTCCCCACAGTCAGATGGAAGGCAGGTTTGGGGTGGTGCTGGACAGTGCTAGAAGGTAATGTGTGAAGACCACACAATCTATTTTACAAGCCCCACACCCACTTTCAAACAGGGATGTTGTAAAATCCAGCACCATATCTCTCTTCAAAAGTCACCAATCTCTGTAGGGGTCATAACACAATCCAATATTGTATCCCTATTAACATTTTAAAAACCTCAGTCAGCTCAATCTTCTACACTCAAGGCAAGTTGATGCAACCACACATCCTGACAATATAACCCTCCTGGCCCCAGTGTGGTTCTGGTAAATCTGAACTACACTGTCTTCCAAAGCCTCTGGATCCTTCTTTAGATGCAGTGTCTAAAACTGATTGCAGGGCTCTCCATGACGGCTGACCAAGGTTCTATACAAAACTGAGTTATAATTTGATCCTGTTGTTACCTACCCTCATACTCATTGTCACATCTGCCTTTTTGATTACTCTTTTAGCTTATCTACTAGCTTTGAAGGATTTGTCCAGTTAGAATCTCAAACATCTTTGTTCCCCCACAGTTTCCAGTTTTATAACCATTTGGAAAATGCTCGGATTTATCTTTCTTACATCCAGAGTGGATGGCTTCATCCATGGCTGAGTTTAACTTCATCTGCCTTTGATTTTCCTATGTTCTTAATCTTTCTGTCCTCCTTCCTAACTTACCTGTCTCCTTTGCCCTATCTACTATCTCTCTGAAAGTCGTGAATGTATAACTGTCTTATTCCTTCATCCTAAAAAGCTGAGGCCCCAAAGCAGATGCCTGAGTAATGCTATCAGTTATATAACTGTGTAAAACATTGCTTAGGCCATGGCAGTTTATAGAAGGGATGTGATAGCATTGGAGGGGGTGCAGAGGAGATTTATCAGGATGTTGCCTGGGTTGAAGAGTTTCAGTTGTGGAGAGAGATTGGACAGACTGGGGTTGTTTTCCTTGGAGCAGAGGGGTGAGGGACATGATTGAGATGTATAAAATTATGAGGGGAATAGTCAGGGAAGACAGGAAGAAACCTGTATCCACGGAGGAGAGATCAATGACCAGGGGCATAGATTTAAGGCAAGGGGAGGGATTTAGAGGTAATGTGAGGAATTTTCTTTTCACCCAGAGGGTGGTTGGGAATCTGGAACTCACTGTCTGTAAGGGTGGTAGAGACAGAAGCCCTCATAACATTTGAGAAGTATTTAGATATAAAGTTTGCAACACCAAAGTGTACAAGGCTATGGGCCAAGTGTTAGGGAACCGGATTAAAACACTTCAGCGCTTGGTTTTGAATTTCACAGACTCGATGGGCTGAATGGCCTTTTTCCTGTGCTGCAGCCGTCTATGCCTATATCAGGCTTCCCAAAGTCAGAAGATGGGACTTCAAGTGGAGTACAGAACCTGAAATGTTAGGGTTATGAGCTCTGAGGCAGCCATAGCTGAGGTTCAGCTTTGACCCAGTTATAACAAGTGTACTCCCTGTCTCACAGACCCCACACTCTCAGACCCTACCGTACCCTTCACCTCTCCCAACCCGCGTGCCTCATCCCTGAGGGACTGTGATGATTTTCATGCCTCAAAATGGAATGCAGTGAGAAAAGTTTGGGGAGCACTGTTGTTATATCCTATAGATCCCCTCCTACCCTGAGTACAGCCCCTTTAACGCTATTCCCTGTCCCCCTACTTAACAAGTTAAAGCAGAAAACAACCCCACATGCCTTCACTTTTTCCAACAACGTTTTTCATGGAATGTTATTGAAAGCTTTCTGAATGCACATACCATTAGTAAACCTTGCTTTGTGTCAACCTTGATAATTATACTCTTCCCTCAAGATATGTAACCAGGTGAGTCATACATGACTTACCTTAAAACAAAACCACACACATCTCCCAGATCACCTCATAATTGTTCAAAGCGCTCTATCACTGATTCTTACTGACAGGTTTCATTAGCTTCCTCACAGCTGTGGAACAGTACACACTAACAATACAACAAGATTCAGATCTTAAATGAGATCAGAGACAGGGAAGAAACTTGGCAGGAAGTGACACAAAAAAAACAAGAGGCACTCCTTCTCAGCAAGCACATACACTCAGAGAACCTTAAAAACATTTAGTCATCTCTGCAGATGCCAATTTCAGAAATGTGCAGTATTGCACAATTGTGTCATTGACATCTGCTTGTTAACACTGGGTGTCGACTAAAATAGCACTGGATCTCCCAGGACAGGTTAAAAATACAAACCACACATGCCATAACTGACCACTACTGTAATAAAAATGCTTTAAATATCTCTCCAATTGAGAGATGCAGAAAAAAGCATAAACTCACAAAGGTTTTAACTGTAAGTGTGATGTAGCAAATTAACTCAGATCGTTAATTTTTCTTTTCAAAATCAGCCCAAGCCTTTCTTCAGTCTGCACCAGTTAGTAATCTGATTCTAAGAGTTACACAATAAGATAGTTCCTTGATTCTGGGCATTACAAAATATTTGTAGATTTGTGACCTCAATTCATAGTTGCGATTGGGAACATAAAAGTCTTTCTCATCCATAAACCCAGGAGGGTCTTACCTTCAACAGCCAGCATTAAAAGCTCTGACTAGCTGAAAGTTCATATTAACTTGCACCAGGAGAAACGTGAAAGCTTTCAGAAAGCTTTAAGAAAGGGAGGGTATAGAGTTAAAGTGGTTGTACTCACAGTAGAAGGGAATCTTTAGGATACAACAACAGTGCTTCCCAAACTTTTCTCACTGCGTTCCATTTTGAAGCAGGAAAATCATCACGGTCCCTCGGGGATGAGACACCTGGGTGGATGGAGGGGTTGGGGAGGGGATGGTAGGGTCTGAGAGTGTGGTTCTGTGAGGCATGGAGTACGCTTGTTATATACGTTGGCCAAAGCTCCACCTCAGCTATTGCTGTCTCAGAGCTAAAGATTTAAGAACAGTCCCAGCTCTCAAAGGGGTTACAAATGGATCTGACTAACCAGTTTGAACCACAAGTAGAATCTGGCCCAGGACAGAGGGCTGTTAAGGCTGGTCATTAAGGCTGAGACAAGACAGATATTTAATCAGTAAAGAAATCTACGGTTAAAGGGGAGATGGCAGGAAAGTGGAGTTGAGGATTATCAGATCAGCCCATGGAATGACAGAGCAGAATAAATGAGCCCGTTTCTGCTCTTACAGACATCATTCACAGAAAAAACGGGAGATATGTTGGTTTGCAAAGATTAAGATGATAGGTATTATTTTATGAGATGGAGGGGGGAGGGAGCTGTGGCTAACTAGTTTAACCTTTTAAAGCCAGTCTTAACAGCAAGGAGTGTCCCAGGAGACCCTGACTGTTAAAACATTACAGATTGAGTGCTGCCAAGGAATGGGCTTACAGATTGACAAAGTCTTGCCAATTACTGGCTCAGAAAGAAAGCAGTAAAAAAAATCTCCATTTTGTGTAATTCCCTTGTTCCCTCCCGTCTCATAAAAAAAGGTAAATGCAGACCCTGTATCACGAGGCCACTCGAACGATGATTTAGGAATGTCTCTATGCTGGGAGGGGGAGAGAAGAAAGGATTAGAAAACTGGAATTTCCAAACTATAGCAAAGCCAGAAAATATTCAACGGGCAGAATCCAGAAGATTTACAGCAAGGCTAATCATAAACATCAGATCTTCCCTCCCCATACCCCAAATCCTCACTCCATTTCGCTTTCACTTAGCTCCAGAATTTGATCTGAGCTAAGAATGCTCCTTTTAGAGGATAAATGAAATTGACCCTATATTGGGAAAACTTTCTGACAAGCCGATCTCCCCCTTCCCCAGTTACCGGGACGTCTTTTTCAAGTTGTTTTGTGTTAAACGTGGAGATCTATCAACTTCCCGCGCCCTAAGGACAGATTTTCCAGTCTTCCAAGTCCTGATTTTCGTCTCTTTTCTTTTGAAAAATAAAAATCAAAGATGCTAATCAGCTTCACGAATCTTTCGCGACTCTTCAGAGTGAAGGTAAACTCTGTGTGTGTGCGTGTGTGTGTGTGTGTGCAAGTAGCGTCACTCACCTTGGTCAGTTTCAGGTCAGTTACAGGATGAAAGCAGCCGGGAGAGTGATCGAGATCTGCCTCTCCCTCTGCTTTTCTGTCCTCGCTGTAAAAAATAAACGTTAACTTTGGCTGGTTTCTTTTCCCTTTGCTTGTCATTGAGAGGTGGGGACTTGTTCTGTCCCCTCCCCTCCCCTCTCACCTGGAATCGAAGGAGCTCTCCGGCTCTGGATTTGCAGAGCTCTGGGGAGGGGTAAGGTTCGGTTTGTTAGCTCGGGGCGTGCTCACACGGCGCCAGGCTGGACTTAGACCCTGGCACCTTTCACAGCAACTTTCTTAACCCTAACTATATCTGCAACTTCTCTCCTGGCTGCAACTTGAGCACAAGTCTCCCCCTTGTGGCAATCACCTCAGTGTGTCAAATTTTCTTTAAAACCCTGTTTGGGTATTTATTACAGGTGAGATTTTAACATGGGTCTCCTGTCTCAGAGGTATGGACACCACTACAACTTGCCACAAGCGCCCCTATACTTCAGTACGTGAAATAATTCTCCCTAAAAATCCTGTTCGAAGATGTTATAACACACCTCAGGAGCAGGTTGGATTTGAACCTGGGTCCCCTTTCTCAGAGATGGGGACACCACCACAGTGCCACAGACATCCCTATCCTTCAGTAGGTGGAATATGTTTCCTAAAAACAATCTGTTAGGGAATGTTATTACACACCTCTGGAGCAAGTGGGATGTTTCTTTGCACAGAGATAGGGGTACTACCATTGTGCTACACTTCTGTATTTCATACAAATTATCTCCACGCATGTGCATGCCACTCACCTACATTATCTTATGATCCACATCTTTTTTGTGCAATTTTTAATGCTTATTCATTCATGGAAATTGAGGCATCGCAGGCAGGAGCAACATTTATGAACTAAATGGTTTGTTAGGCCACTTTAAAAATGAGTGACCAAAACAGAAGATGCTGGAAAATCTCAGCAGGTCTGGCAGCATCCGTGAAGGAACAAACAGAATTAACGTTTCAGGTCACTGCACCCGAAATGTTAACCTTTTTTTTTTCCTTCACAGATGCTGCCAGACCTGCTGGGCTTTACCAGCAACTTTGTTTTTGTTCCTGATTTACAGCATCCACAGTTCTTTCGGGTTTTTTTTTTAAAAGAGAGTGACATTGTTGTGGGTCTGGAGTCACATATTGGTGGATTGCCTTCCCTAAACGGTCTTAGTCATTCATAGAGTTTTGATTTTAAACAATAATTTAATATTTAGGACTCACCATCACTGAGACTAGTTTCACATGCCAGATATATGGTGCAGATATCAACCCATTCCCCCAGAGCATTGGTCTGTCCAGTTACATTACCAGAACACCAACATCTCTTCAATACTGAATGCCTCGTGCAGTGTATGTATTTTTATAATGATAGATCAGAACCACTTCTGGTCATCCTATTTTAGGAAGGATATTATTAAGCTGGAAGAGGCTTCAGTAAAGTTTTACCAGAATGTTGCTGGGAATAGAGGGTTTGAGTTATAAAGAGAGGCTAGATAGGCTGGAAATTTTTTCACTGGAGAGTAGAATTTTGAGAGGTAACCTTGTAGAGGTTCATAAAATTATGAGGGCTATAGATAAGGTGAATGGCAGGTGTCTTTTTCCCATGGTGGGAGATTGCAAGACTATGGGGCATATTTTTAAGATGAGAACAGAAAGATTTAAAAAAGACACAGGGGGCAACTTTTTTACACAGAGTGTAGTTCGTGTGTGGAATGAGGAAGTGGTGGATGTGGGTACAGTTACAATGTTTAAAAGACATTTGGATAAGTACATGAATAAGAAATGTTTGGAGGGATATGGCATAATACAGCCAGGCAGGACTAGATTAGTTTTGGATTGTGGTCAGCATGGACTGGTTGGACAGAAGGGTCTGTTTCCATGCTGTATGACTCTATGACATTTTTTTACTATTAATTCAAAGAAGTCTTGTTTAAAATGAAAACTTCTACAGCAAAAAAAATTACTAATTGTCTTGCAAAATCCAATGTGAAACCACTGGAATGTTGAACATGTAAATTTTCGCAGAAATTTCAGCAGGGAGAGCTATAAAGAGATAACAGAGGGGGTAGTGCTGACATCTCTCCTGTCCAGACACAAAGCTACCTCTTGCAGACATGGCTGCTTTACCCAACATATATACACAGGATCGGGGAGTAGGGTGTTAAAAAAGTAGTGTCAGCTCTACTGGAGTGGACTAGTGAGACTGCATGTCCTCGTGTGTACCAGTCTGGGATTGAGTGTTAGTATGCTGTGAAGGCCGCAGGCAAAGAACTATCCGTTAGTCACCCTGTATTGCAGGTAAAGAACTTCCTTCAGTCTGGGTGCTACAAACAATTAAAAAGAAATCAGGACAAAGGAACTTCAATCAGTCTAGAAAACCCAGAGCCTTGAAATAAACTGTTCAACTCCCAGTGTCCAGGCTACCATTAAACTCCACACTCAACAATCTGCTCTTCATGAACAATTCTGAGACTGATGTGTTTATCTGTGTTTCTTTTTAATTTTGATTTTTTTGGATTCATTTCTTAAATTCCAATCAGAATGTACTTGTGTTCTGTAACTAATTCTTCCACTTTTAGACCCAAGTTGACAGAAAGCACAAACTATGTTTCTGGACTTAACAAGAATGTTTATTACAAATTAATCAATTCAAGCTAAACAGAAACAATTATAAATCATTGACATATAACTCTACAATTTAAAACTCAACTCAAATAGCATACAGATAGAGAGACAAACAGGGACAAGTATGTGTCTGATAGATGGAAGGAAAGACTCGGAAGGCAGTTCAAGGGTCACGGTTCTCAGAATTTGACTCAGGATATGCCTTCTCCAGATACTTCCACCTGCTTGTAGAAGGTACAGGGTGGCTGGTTATCACTTACCATTTTGTCACCTGAAGAAGGAGCAGCGCTTCAAAAGCTTATCATTTCAAATAAATGTGTTGGACTATAACCTAGTGTCCTGTGATCTCTGACCTTGTCCACCCCAGGCCAACAACGACACCTCCACATCATTCCTGGCTAAGGGCCACAACTCAAAGCAAATATTGAGGCAAAATCAAACTATCTTCCATTAGGGTTAAGCCTTTTTTAACCACGGCTGAGAAAGGAAACATTCCTTCTCTGGCAGAGATCCGATGGCTTCTCCCAAAGTATTCACCCCGCCACCAACACCCTCAAGCAAGTAGTTGTGGGCAGGTAGGAGGCATGTGCCATTGATAAATTGGTCACCATTCCATAGACCCATCAGCTACCCGTTGCTGGCCAAATTGTCATTTGTACACAGCCCCCTGGCTCCAACTCATCTGTAAACAGATCCCTACTACTGCATGAACCAGCACCTCTGTAGACAGTACTCACAATGAGTATTTGGTCACTTGCTTTTTAAAAAGTACAACAATCCTTTAACAACGCATGCTTTTGAAACAGTTTTTTCTCCCCCACTTCAGCCCAGAATAAATAAAATGCAGACAAATAAGAACTGACCGTCTTTACAGTTGTGACTCAACTCTACTTTGCGATTTAGCCATGTAAATTTTACACCTCCTTCACCTTATAATTCAGTGATGCCCTTTGGGACAATTTCATGCTTTCAAGGTGCTATATAAATGCAACTAATTGTTGCCCGTTCTCACAGTAAAAAGAATGTCAAGTAAGCTGCCAGAGTCTCTACCACACATTCTTTGCACCAGGATTACAGCACTCAACAGCTCCTCACACAGAACATCATAGCATCTGTGTCCATCATCAGACAAGGCCGGGGGACTGAAAGAGAAAAGAGCAGAAACAAAAGTTTTTTTTAAAAAGAGGCAAGAATAACAGAGATCAAAGCATAATAACAGAAAAATATGAACTTGAAGACGAAATGGGCAGGGAAGGCAGGAAAACATGAGATAGTGTGATAGTATTGATTGGGAAAGGCTTTGCAGTGTTGGAAAGGGGGACCTCTGTGAGGGAGCAAGGGCAATATCCATTTGGTTAGTATTGAGAAGCAAGTCTGGTTTCAGGGTGGCATGGTGGCTCAGTGGTCAGCACTGCTGCCTCACAGTGCCAGGGATCCAGTTTAGATTCCAGCCTTGAGCAACTGTGTGGAGTTTGCAAATTCTCCCTGTGTCTGTGTGGGTTTCCTCCGGGTGCTCCGGCTTCCTCCCACAGTCCAAAGATGTGCAGGCTCAATGGATTGGCCATGGGAAATGCAGGATTACAGGGATGAGGTAGGTTTGGGTGGGATGTTTTTCGAAGGGTTGGTGTGGGATTGATGGGCCAAACGGCCTGCTTCCACACTGTAGGGGTTCTGTGCATGATCACACTATTGGGGATAGTCTCCAAATAGCGTGAAAATGACAAAGGAGCAAATCTTCAGCGATATCACAGAGATGTACAAGAATTATAGAGTGGCGATATTGGAGGTCATGAAAAGTTATTCATTGACCAGTATGTTCTTGGTCCACCTGGGAAAGCAGCATTGCTTGTGTTCAATGGGCTGTCTGTACCTTTAACATCGTATGATTTTGATTCTGTGACTGGGCATGCACGCACATGTAAGACTGTCTGAAGTTGCCTGGTGAGTAACTCCATTGCATCAAACCCTTAACATCCAGATGGACAACAGAAGCTGCATTTGCTACCAACGTATGTATCACACAAAAAACCAAGCAACAATTAGAAGGATAATATGGTGCAGTGATAGTGCAACTAGCCTAGTAATCCAGTGTGCCAGGCTTGGGGACATCACACCTTCAAATCCCACTGTCATAGATTGTATAGGGAATCCCATTCAGCCCAGCGAGTCCACACCATCCATCTGAAGAGCATCCCACCCAGACCCAACCCCTTGTAACCTTGCATTTCCCCATTGCTAACACATCTAACCTATACATCCCTGGACACTATGATTAGCACGGCCAATCCACCTAACCTGCCCATCTTTGGCACAAAAACAGAAATTGCTGGAAATTGCTCAGCAGGTCTGGCAGCATCTGTGAAGAAAAAAATCAGAGTTAACGTTTCGGGATTAATGACACTTCCTCAGAACCAGTGCCCATCTTCGGACTGTGGGAGGAAACTAGGGCACCCGGAGGAAACCCACAAAGACACAGGGAGAATGTGCAAACTGCACCCATTTGCCCGAGGGTGGAATCAAATCCAGGTCCGTGCTGTGAGGCAGCAGTGCTAATCACCGAGCCACTGTGCCGCTCCCAATAATTTTTTTTTTAAATCAAAACATCTAGTCTAATGGTGACCATGTAATATTGTTGTAAAAAAAAAAATCCATCCAGTTCACTAACATGCACCAAGGAAGGAAATCCACTATTGTTGCCTTTTCTGGCCTACATGTGACTCCAGACTCACAGAAATGTGACTCTTCAATAGCCTTCTAAATGGCTTGGAAAACCAATCAATCAGCTCAAGGGCAATTACAGAAGGGCATTAAGTTCCAAACTCACCAATGATGCCTACATCCCATGGAAGAATTAAGGCACAAACAGGAATGAACTGCGTGGACCTGACAGGCTGTATAGTCCAGGGTGGGGTTTGCTGCCTGTAGTTTACCCAACACCTCTCTTCAGCCTTTTGATTTA
>NC_063347.1:11927860-11943324 GCF_021869965.1 Rhincodon typus
CAGCATCGGCAGTTCCTACTATCTCTCAATCCAGCCATATGTGCATATGGTGCTTGAAGCCCAGCATCCTCACAGGCAAGTGAGATTTTTACCAGTTGAACCAAGTTAACACAGTAGTTTAATTTAATTGTCAGAGTGGCTGTTAAACTTGAAGCCTCCACCTTCCATGAACCCTTGGTTCATTCCCATACCGTCCTTTCTGCTTCTTACCTTCAGATTTGGATTTTTCAGAGTGAAGAGGTTTGTTTTGACTTGGTCTTGAACACCTGAAGAAACTGCATTAAATTAAGCACATTTTAACGTGACATATACTTTACGCCACAGGGCCCCCATTCTGAACTTTATCAATGGTACTGTGCAATGACAGGGGGTCTTTCATCTTCAATATTATTCAAGGGCAGTGCATGTTAAAAGAAAAGCATTGCTGCTGGTTACAAAGTAAAACAGATGTAAGCTGCATTTCTCATGGCAACTTATTCGTTTTTCAGACTCAGACATTTCTGGCTAAGCCAGCAATTTTAGCCCATCAATAGTTGCCCTTCTGAAGGCAGCAATATGTCACTTCCTAACAACATTCCATGTTGCAATGGTGCCCCCACAATTCTGTTTAGGCAGAAGCTGTTGGCTTTATTCTCCTTAGAGCAGAGACACTAAGAAGAGATTTGATAGAGGTGGTTAAAATTACAGGGAGTTTAGACAGGATGAATAAAGCAAAGAACCATTTCTAATGGTGACAGGTTCTCTGAGAAGAGAACACAGATATAGGGTATTTTGCAAAAGGACTAGAAACAGTGTCTAGCAATTGGAAACAGAGCCAGGTGGATCTCATTGTCTATGCAATCTTGATTGGGATTGTTAACCTGGGCCAATCAGGGAGCCCTGGCTGGTAGATATCAACAGGAAATTCATAAGGTCTCCTCAGTATAGGGACTGGCTTTGAGCTGGCTGGTCAGAGCTAATCTACTGTGCACATTAGCAGTAGAGGGATGGGTCTGGTTGGGATGCTCTTTGGAGGATTGGTGTGAGCTTGTTGGGCTGAATGGCCTGTTTCCACACTGTAGGGATTCTATGGATTCACATGTAAATAACGGGTGACTTGGTGATGGGAAACCAGCCTCTATGCAGTTATTTCACAGTGTGAGGAACAATCTTTCATGTAATAGATGATTCAGATTTGGAATGTACCATCACAGGATCACAGAATTGTTTCAGTACAAAAAGGGACCATTTGGCTTATCATGTCTGTATAGGCTCTCTGGGCAATTTAACTTACTGTCAATTCCTTGCCTTTGACCCATAACACTGCACATTGGTTTTATTTAAATAACCATCAACTGCCCAGTTGAACGCCTCAATTGAACCTGCCTCCATTACACTTCCAGACAGTGTATTTTAGACTCTGACTGTTCGCGTGTGAAAGGGCTTTCTCACATAACACATTTGCTTCTTTTTCAAAACACTTCACAATCCCTGAAAGGGTGGTGGATGCTGATTGACTAGCAGCTTTCAAAAGAAAAACGGGTAACTTTTTGAAGGCGATAAAGTGATAGGGATCTGGACAACAAAAAAATGGATTCAAGATGGTAGCAGAGTAAGCGCTTCAGCCAGAGCTCATCCACTCTGAATGTTGTCTTCCTTTTTTCTCTTCTTTTTTCTCTCCCTTTGTGTTTCTTTTCTTCTTTCTACTCCTAGCCGCAGCATGGACCCTATGAGGCACCCTCCTGGCACTTCATGGTGGCCTCTCAGCCTGACACGGGAGTCTTTTGGTGACCCAGGATGGTGTCTTTGTGTCCCACAGCGGTCTCTCAGTGCTGAGTGGGAGACTTTCGGTGATCCAGGATGGTGTCTTTGTGTCCCGAGGCAGTCTCTCAATGCGAAGTCCGAGGCGGCCATTGGTAAGAGTGGGGCCCAGTGCGTACCCAGTGATCGGGGGCTGCGAGTAGGCCCTGCCTGGTCATGTTCCAGAGGCAGCAGGAGGAGATCAGGATTCAGCAGCAATAGCGATGGCATCGCGGTCTGACGCAGGAAGAGTGAGCATTGAAGAAGGTCCCTTGGTATCTGCAGTGATGTTGAAAACAGGCAACAGAGATCTCCCAGAGAACAAAATAACTAGAGAGGACTCGTCAAAAACTTTTAACTTTATTCCTTTATTTTTCTAGTTTATATTAGGAAGAACTTTGTTAACTATTGCCTTATTTTTCTACTTATTCTATGAAGGACTGAAATGCACAACATTTTAACTTTGAGATAGTAAGAACTGCCGATGCTGGAGTCTGAGACAACAAGGTGTAGAGCTGGATGAACACAGCAGGCCAGGGAGCATCAGAGGAGCAGGAAAGCTGACGTTTCAGGTCTGGACCCTTCTTCAGAAATGGGGGCGGGGAAGGGGACTCTGAAATAAATAAAGAGAGGGAGAGGCAATGATGGAAGGTGGATAAGGGAGCAGATAGGTGGAGAGAAGACGGACAGGTCAAGGAGGTGGGGATGGAGCCAGTACAGGTGAGTGTATGTAGGGAGTTGGGATGGGGGTTGGTCAGTTTTAACTTTGTTTCTTTTCCTCCTTAGTATCTGAGTTTCTTGTCCCTAGTTATCTTTGTACCTAAGATGGCACCATGTATAGCGACATTAGACACTTTTCACTGTACTCCTGTAGTTGAGTACATGTGACAATAAAATCTAAATCTAAATCTAATCTAAAATTCCAAAAGGAAGAGTAGCTAAATTGCTTTCCAAAAGAGCTGGCGTTGACTATGTGGGCTGAATGGCCTCCTTCTATGCTGTACTATCCCATAAATCCATGATTTTAAGCCAATGGTGATGAAGAAATAATTAATTCTGTCCTAGTCATGATGGTGTACGACTTGTTTGCATACAATTGCAGCCCTTGTTTTAGAGGTCAATTATTCTGCATTTGATTATGGTAGAGATAGTAAGAACTCCCGATGCTGGAGTCAGAGACAACACAGTGTGAGCTGGAGGAACACAGCAGGCCAGGCAGCATCAGGGGAGCAGGAAAGTTGACGTTTCAGGTCGGACCCTTCTTCAGAAAAAAAATGGTAGCCTGTTTATTAATGACACTTACTGTGCTTGATTGGTTCAGCCTAGTGTGGACTCAGCAAATAAAGTTAGCAGAGATGCAAAAAGAGATGGAATCCTGAGATGGAGAATGAAGTAATCATTTAAATGCAGTGTAAATAAAACCTGTTTACAAACATAGAAACTAGTGTCATCTCTGCATTGCCCTAACAAATAGGATATACAACACATCCTTCCTGGGGGTGGCAGTCAGAGATGACAGAGGTGTTTCTGAAGCAGTTCTGATGAGTTGCTCCGGTGCATGGTGTAGATAGTGCAGAAACAGCATGCTACAGTGGAGAGGTTGATATTGAAGTGAATAGTTGAGGTGTTACCAGTCCCGATGGGTACCGGCAGCCCACTGAGTTTCATTGTAGTTCAACTTCTCACCCACTGAGGGGCTGCAGTAACAGATGGGCCAGAAAGAAAGCCAAACTGCCCATCATGCCTGTGCCAACAACAGGACAATCCTTTGACATTCAAACACTAGTGTAAATCTACATTCTGTTCTGTGACACGCCAACTTAAAGAGTTTACCTCAGTTCAGGGATGGCTAGTATACTTCTTAGCTCATAAAACAGTGAGATTTAATAATGCTTAAGGAACCATCTGTGTTGGGCCCTATCTGTGCATCAATGTGAGCTATTTGTGATATAATTGAGAAGCACCTTTAACACACTTCTTTTTAGTTTCCTGCACAAATGCTAATTCAAAATGAATTTTAAAATAGCACAAATGCTAAAGTTCTGGATGTTTTTCATTCATGCGTGGAATGAAGGCTAGGCAGCATTTATTGCCCAGCCCTAATTGCCCAGAGGGCAGTTGAGAGCCAATCACATTGCTGTGGGTCTGGAGTCACGTGTAGGCCAGACCAGGTGAGGATAGCAGTTTCCTTCCCTAAAGGGGAACATTTGATATTTTTGTGTCACTGATTAACGTCATTTTAACCAATAAGTACAGCATTCATTTCATGGCTGTTTCGGTCTGACCGAATGTGGATGTGGTAAACTAGAGAAGCACAATAACCAATGTTAAAGGGGAATAGTGATTGGTTTAAGGTGCTGAACCATCCAGACAAAAGTCTGCAGGATATTTGCAAACACTGATTTTTACTGTCAACCAAGTCTCTGTGGTAAATTCTTGCCTCTGTATCACAAGGCATTCACAATTTAAGTCCCACTCAAGAGCCTGAGTACAAATTTCAAAACTGACACTCCACAGCTATACTGAGGGAGTGTGGTACATTGGGGGTGACATCTTTTAGATGAGATGTTAAAGTCTCACCTACCTGCACATGTGCATATAAAAAAAGGTCCATTGCAATGCTGTGGAGAAGGGGAAGAGACATTTATCCCTCAATTACCATTTTTAAAAATGGATTATCTATGCAAATTGGCTGCTGCATTGCCTATGTTATAGCATGATTGCATTTCAAACCACTTCATTGGCTGTGCAGTACATTGAGACACCCAGTACTTATGAAAAGTGCTATATAAATGCAAGTTTTTCTTTTTGTTTTGCATTTGACCCAGTGACAGTTTCAGATCAGTTAAGAGTCGCAGGTGGACAGGATAGTGAAGAAGGCATTTGGTACACTGGCCTTCATTGGTCAGTGCATTGAGTATGGGAGTTGGGAGGTCATGTTGAGGCTGTACAGGACACTGGTGAGGCATCTATTGAAATACTGCATGCAATTCTAATCTCCCTGCTATAGGCAGAATGTTGTGAAACTTGAAAGGGCTCAAAAAAGAGTTCCAAGGATGTTGCTGGGGCTGGAGCATTTGAGCTACAGGGAGAGGCTGAGCAGGCTAGGGCTATTTTCCTGGAGCAACGGAGGCTGAGGGATGATCTTATAGAAGTGTATAAAATCATTAGGGGCATAGATAGGGTGAATAGGCAAGGTTTTTTCTCTAGGGTAGCAGACTCCAAAACTAGAGGGCATAGGTTTACGGTGAGAGGGGAAAGATTTAAAAGGGACCTAAGTGGCAACTTTCTTATGCAGAGAGTGGTGGGTGTATGGAATGAGCTGCCAGAGGAAGTGATAGAGGCTGGTACTATTACAACATTTAAAAAGGCATCTGGATGGCATATGAATAGGAAAGGTTTAGAGGGATATGGGCCAAATAGTGGCAAATGGGGCTAGATTAATTTAGGTTAATCTGGTCGGCATGGACAAGTTTGACAAAGGGTCTGTTTCCGTGCTGTACAGCTCTATGACTCTATGGCTCTATGCTCCCTGAATAGATTATGCAAGTGAGGCCATTTAGCATCAAAATAGCATCAAATGTGAAGGTCATTCACCTCATTGTCTCTGGGCTGGCTCTTCAAACTCTCAAATTAGTCCCATTACCTTGGTCTTTCACCATTGCCCTGCACGTCCTACTTTTTTTTAAGGCCATATCAGTTTAATTTTGAAAGTTACTGTGATATCTGCTTTCATAACAACACCACATCCCAGTGTATAACACCACACTGCTTTAAAATTTAAATTCACCTTCCCCTCCCAACCGCACATTTAAATCTGCATTCTCTGGTTGCTGATCTCCTGCTAGTCAAAACACTTTACTTTCTATTTATTCAATTACAATCCATGGTAGCTTTCAAACACCTTCTTCCATGGTGTTTTTATTTTGTTTAATGTTGCTCTATTTGACATTGTTCAGACCCCACGTGTAACACCCAACAAGACAACTGGCAACAAATGTTGTGATGCCCACATTCTGTGAGTGAATACATTTTTGTAAGTAAGATGTTATTTGCTTTTGCAGTTGTTACTAGATGCCTCAAGTACTGTTATGAAATATTCATCTGCAATATTTATTACTGTACATCTGGATCTGCACAGCTTCACTTCTTTATTTTCTCTCCAGGTCCCTTGAGTTCTAATTGTAGCACTTAATCAGCATTCGCTCTTTGCGAACAGGGTACACTGTGAAGGGGCGACATTTATTATAATTGTCTTGTTAATTGCTGCTGACAATAGATCAGACCCTGTGTCAAACAAAGCCAAGCAGCTGGATGTTTTTATTCTTAACTGGGAAAACGCATAATTAACATTTTTTTAAAAAAAGAAAGCATCTGCATTTGTGAGTTTTTTTTAAAAAAAGTCACTGTGGCAGATGAATGCAAGGTCAGTGCTTTTCCCAGCATGAGTCTCCAACAAGCACGGAAGTGGAAACTCATTCGAGAACTTCTCAGATGAAGTCTTTAATCGTAAGCTTTGTAGCTTCTGCGAATGTGTCACAACACTGTACAGTTAACGGTTCGAAAATTACACATCTAGGACTGAACACCCATCATTTTAATTTCTCATGCTAACCGAGTCCCATATATCTTTATAAAAACCGAAAGAACTGCAGATGCTGTATATCAGAAACAAAAACAGAAATTGCCAGAAAAGCTCAGCAGTTTTGGCAGCATCTGTGGAGAGAAATCAGAGTTCACATTTCAGGTCTAGTGACCCTTCTGCAGAACACAAATGCTGCCAGACCTCCTGAGCTTTTCCAGCAATTTCTATTTTTGTTTCCCATATAGCTTTTAGTTTTCATACAGGAAGAAAGAAGTCAGAATTCACATGATGCCAGGTTCTGGTCCAACAGGTTTATTTAAAACCACAAGATTTCGGAGCGCTGCTCCTTCACCTGATTTTGTGATTTTTTATAAACCTGTTGGACTATAACCTGGTGTGACTTCTGACTTTGTCCATCCCAGTCCAACACCAGCACGTACTTAGCACCTTTTATCACCACAGGACTTCCCCAATTATTCCAAAGTCAACAAAATCTTTTGAAGACATTGTTGGAATGTTGGAAAAGTGGCAGCCAACTTGCCCACAGCGTGGGCACACAAACAGCAATGAAGTAAATAACCAGATTGTGGTTTTTAGATGGTGGTTGGGGAAATAACATGAGCCAGGGTGCCCACTCCACCTATGTCACAGGGACTCTTAAGTTTGCTTGACAGGTTAGATGACCACCTCCCCCCCCCACCCCACCGCCAACACCCCGTTTAATGTCTCGTCATATCGAGTCATACAACACAGAGACAGACCCTTCGGTCCAACCAGTCCATGCTGACAGTAATCCCAAACTAAACTAGACCCACCTGCCTGCTCCTGGCCCATGTCTCTCCAAACCTTTCTGCATATGTACTTATCCAAATGTCTTTTAAACATTATAACTGTATTCGCTTTCACCATTTCCTCTGGAAATTCGTTCCTTTAATGAGCCACCCTCTGTGTAAAAAATTTGCCCCTCATATCTTTTTTAAATCTCTCTCCTCTCCCCTGAAAAATGTACCCCCTATTCTTGAAATCCCCCATCCTAGGAAAAAGACACCTACCATTAATTCTATCCATACCCCTAATTATTTTATAAACTTCTATAAGGTCGTCTCTCAACCTCCTACGTTCCAGTGAAAACACGTTCCAGCCTATCCAGCCTTTCTTTCGATAGCATCGTTTTGAATCAATCACACTGGACTCAAAATGTTAACTGTTTCTGTCTCCCACTGATGCTGCCAGACCTGCTGATTTCCTCCAGCATTCTTCTGAGTTTCTTTCAGATTTCCAACATCTGCAGTATTTTGCTTTTATTGCAGTGGAACACCAAGTCTCGTCAGCAATGGTGTTGCTACAACAATGACATCTTCTTAAATAAAAAGCTAAAATGGAAACCAGAAAATCGTGAGTTTTTTTGTTTTCACCCACACGTGTTTAATATTATGGAAATATTCATTACTAATGTGCCCATGCATATTTTATAAACAAGCGAACATTATGGCCATTCTTTTACTCTCAACCTTTGCTGCTTTTAGATGAATACACTCCAGCTGTTATTCTGATGGCTCACTGCTTGGCACCAACCCGCTCCAATGAAACAGCAAATCAGAATTTGATTTTATTATTGTGTTTGTTGAAGGAGGAACGTGGACTACTGCTCAAGGAAGACTTCTTTAGATTGTGCGATGCAGCTTGAACACATCAAAAAATAACCAGCCATAGTCTTGTTAAACATCTCATGAAATGGTAACTCTGACCCCACAACGCTCCCTGAGTGCCAACTGTCAGACTGGATTTTTTTCTTCACTAAGTTGCAGATTGTGGATGTCACCAGTGAGGCCAGCATTTATTACCCATCCCCTTTCATCATTGAGAAGGCAGTGATGAGCTGTCTTCATAATGTGAATGCATTCATTGTGGTATGAGGGAAGGATTTCCAGGATTTTGACGTAGCGACAGTGGAGTGATGCAATTAGAGATTGCTGGCCAATGAAACCTTTCATCCTGTGAATGAATAAAAAAAACACTTTCATGCATCCCTCACCCAATCACCCATCTCCCCATTCATCAAGACTCTTCCAACTCCCATCTCCTAATGGTTACAATTGTATGTTCAATCTCCAAATTGCATTGACATTAACTTTCCATTTGGCACAACCCTTCAGCAGCTTCTATTTTCTCAAACACAACCTCAAATTCTGGCAAATGGGACTAGGTGAGATTGGGATGTCTGGTAGGCATGCATAGGTTGGACCAAAGGGTCTGATTCCATGCTATGACTCTCCAATGTTCAATGCCCTTATTCACACCAACACCTTTCCTCTCTCTTACCCTTGCCCAGTCCCCTGCTTGAAGTACAAAGCTGTTATGGCCATGTATCACTTAGAAAGGAAAGAAGAGGACGTGGGACTACTTTTCATTTTCTGAAGGCTTGCATTGTATATTGTCGCCCAAGCTTTCATATGAAAATGTGTCCTTTTGATGTTGTGCCTTTTACGATCATTGCCCTCGAGGTGTAAATTAGTTAGAAAAGCAATGGGCCTACAGGGAAATCTGGCAGGATTGTAATACAGGAGTCCTGGCCCAGGCTGCCTGATTTCCAATAGAAACATCACCCATCCCAAATGTGACCCATAATGCAGAAGATAGAAATACCAAAAGAGGAAACTCCCACTGAAGGAATTCTTCCATCCATCCATTTGAATATTAGATCTCAGGGTGAATTTCATGGGATAGATCAATTAAGTAGAAGAAGTCCATATAACTTAAGTTGTCCATGTATAGAGCCAAGTCTTTTCCACGTCCAACAACAATCAACTCCCTTATAAAGGAGGCAAGTTGGACAGCGAAAAAAACTGTGCATTGGTCATCCAAACATGACTTTACTTATCACATGGTGCAACTCCACCTCACAATCTTCCCCAACCTCACAATCTTACACTAACAGCTGTCTACAATGCATTCATGTGGATACCATCATTTTCCTGCGAATCAGCTGACTAGTGTGATTGATGCTGGATACACAAGTAGGGTCAGCAATGAAAACTATTAGGAAATATCCTATCATATATCCATTAATGGGTTGGGACGAAGGGATTCTGATCCCAGGTAACGAAATCTCCCACCACTGTCTAAAAAAAGTGTGAAAATTACATTTCTTTATCTTCAAAAATGCTCTTTCTGGATTCTTAACAAGAAAATTACATTGGATGAATTAAGAGGTTGCCCGATTTGAGGAGTTCTACTAAATAAAAAGGAAGTGTGTGAAAAAAAACATACATTATAGTCAATCTGCAGAAATCTACCTTGAATCTTTTGCGGTGATTGTTCAAATTCTGTCTTCTGTCAATACATGTTTTAAATATAACTTTCACTCTGTATCATCCCGTGAATGAATGAGAAAAAAAGGGCAGGAACAGTTGCAGACTTGGTGTCTATGGGGAGATTAATTCATGACACTCTGAGTTGGTAGACCCATTAGTGAAGAGGGATTGTGTTAAACACCGTGGTCTGGTTCAGAACACAAGGAAAAGTTGAAAAAGCCTACATTGACTTTTTATTTTGATAATGCCTGGCCTCAGAATTAATCACGATGGACGTTCATAACAAAAATTAACTGTATTACCTAAAAATGAGAATTTCTTTCATAGGGAGATTATACGTGCACAAGAAATCTTTCTTCCATTCCTCAAGGTGTTTCAGTTTGCAAAACTTGAAGCAATTTTAGATAAGTAGGGTTTAAGACACTTGACAGTTCATTAGTCCAATTCAGGATGATAGGTTAACTGTGAAATGGTCCTTTCATCAAGTAAATGGCACAGAAAATTATTGAAGTGAAATCAGTTGGATAAAATAAAACAGAAGGTTTTGGCATCCATTTAAAACTACACCAGATCCAATTCTGTAATTTTTTTTAAACTCCTTGAAGCTTAACACATTCCAAGCAAATGACATGAAAGTACTTGTCTGTTTGTTTACTGTAAAAGGGTCCAGACCCAAAACGTCAGCTTTCCTGCTCCTCTGATGCTGCCTGGCCTGCTGTGTTCATCCAGCTCTGCACCATGTTATCTCAGACTCCAGCATCGGTAGTTCCTACTATCTCAAAGCACTTGTCTGATGTTTTTATAAATAAATATCTCCAGCTTTTATTGTTCAAAAATAATTATACTGACAAGGGAAAAGAATACAACCAATCCAAATTTGAATCTAACCCCAATCAACAGGGACAGGCAAAAGCCCAATTCTTACCCAGCCAGATACTAGACTTGTACAAAACCAATGGAGCATAACGCTGAGCAGAGAATGAATGGCCGCCCAAGTCAAATGTTACCACTGGAGAAGGTTAGGTTAAAATCACCAGCAATGTTCTAGCTTTGTACATTTAGTTTTAGTTTCAGTTTTAGTTATATCAATGTAATATTAATGTATCCCGTATTTTACCAAGATGATCAGAGGATTAGATAGGGTGGACAGTGGGAGCCTTTTTCCTCGGATGGTGATGGCTAGCACGAGGGGACATAGCTTTAAATTGAGGGGTGATAGATATAGGACAGATGTCAGAGGTAGGTTCTTTATTCAGAGAGTAGTAAGGGCGTGGAATGCCCTGCCTGCAAAAATAGTAGACTCGCCAACTTTAAGGGCATTTAAATGGTCATTGGATAAACATATGGATGATAATGGAATAGTTTAGGTTAGATGGGCTTCAGATTGGTTTCACAGGTCGGTGCAACATCGAGGGCCGAAGGGCCTGCACTGCACAGTAATGTTCTATGTTCTATGTTCTATGTTCTATACAATCTATTCAGTAATCTATTCTGTAATCCAAGATGGCGCCAGATGGCAACATTATCCACTTTTCACTATATCGAGGTACAAGCGACAACATTAAATAAATCGAAATCTAACATTGCCATTGTTCAATCATAACCTTGCCTGTGTAACAACAGTCACTGCTTCTCAGAGTAATTGTGTGTGACATGCTTAGAAATGCTTATGAAGGACAAGGTCAGGCATTACATAAATAGATGTCTTTCCTGTCTTAATTGCTTCATCACTCTGTGCTAACAGCAAACTACAATTGAAATGCAGAAAAAATAGATGTTGCAGCAAGAATAAAATACCTGGGCGGCAGTTTCTGGGAGTGAATCGTGTTCAGAGTGACAAATATGTGGTCAGACATCCTGCTGTTGATCAATTTATACCACTGGCTGTTAAACCATTTGGCAAGTTTATTTGGTCTGAGTAGGCTCAAGTTGTTGGGTTAAAAAAATGATTCAGCAATATCAAACACAGCAAGGTCTGTTTCAATGTCAACTGAGGAGGTGATGGCCTGGTGGTATTACCACTGGACTGGTAGCTAATGTTCTGGGTACGAATCCTGCTATAGTGGAATTTGAATTCAAAAAAATTATGGAAATAAGAGTCCTATGATGACCATGAATCCATTTTGATTGTCGGGGAAAAAGGCCATTTGGTCCACTAATGCCCTTTAGGGAAGAAATCTGTCATCCTTACCTGGTCTGGCCTACATGTGACTCCAGAACCAAGGCAATGTGTTTGATTCTTAACTACCCTCTGGGCAATCAATGCTCTCATCTGGTGAATGAATAAAAAAACACTGATTAAAGTAGAAAATATATACAAGCTTACAAAGATACAATTCAGTAAATGTGCTGTTCTATGACTTAAGCTTGGTTAGGTGGCATCTCGTGGGACTGAGTACATTGCAAATACAAAAGACCGGGGGATTTAAAAGTGTTTGAAAGGACGACAAACTGAGCTAGCCACGTAGATGCAACCTTTATGCACCCTCTCAGTTGGGTGGAAGCTGTAACTTGCTTAGATTTACCTGTCCTTGCTTTAAGCCGAAATAGCTCAGTTGGGAGAGCGTTAAGACTGAAGATCTAAAGGTCCCTGGTTCAATCCCGGGTTTTGGCAAAATGAGTGCTCATGGATCAGGTCAGCCTTTGTTTATGGGACGGCATGGTGGCTCAGTGGTTAGCACTGCTGCCTCACAGCGCCAGGGACCCAGGTTTGATTCCACCCTCGGGCAACTGTCTGTGTGGAGTTTGCACATTCTCCCCGTGTCTGCATGGGTTTCCTCCCACAGTCCAAAGATGTGCAGGCAGGCTGGGTGGATTGGCCATGTGAAATTGCCCATAGTGTTCAGGGATGTGTAGATTAGGGCTTGGGTCTGGGTGGGATCCTCTGATCAGTGTGGACTTGTTGGGCTGAAGGGCCTGTTTCCACACTGTAGGGATTCTTAAAAAAAAGTGAACATCTGAGTAATGTTGTGGTAACGATGTCCAGTTAGTGCAAACGGAAGGAATTCTATCTGAATATCTAAACATATTCTGTGAATTAGTGGTCATCAGTGCCAGAGGAATTGAGGATGTTTCACTCAGTAAATGCACTTACACGTCACACAGGTTAGAGTAAAGCTACCTTTAGGATTAGTCTAAACAGCTTCTAACTTTGCCAACTATTTTCCACAATGTTGGTCTAAGAGCAGTTTTGAGCAATGGACTATTCCTTGCAGCATCATCTTATCATGCCAGAATGAAAGAATATTGGGTGCTTCAATGGAATATTGTATTGGAGGGTACATTGTTTTGTTTAGATTGGATGCTAAATCGAAGCTTTCGGAGCCTGTTCAGTTTGGCATAAAAGGTTTCATGATATAATTTGAAGGAAAAACAGGCGAGCTCTCCCAGTAATATGGTTAACATTTATTAACCAAATTAACAGCACCAAAACAGACGAGCTAATCATTTATCCCATTCCTGCTTGTGGGATCTTGTCGACTACAAACTAGCTGCTGCCAAGTTTATGCTCACAACAGCAAAGATTTGACTACAAGTGGGGCGACTTTGTGTGAAACATGTTTGTAGGGACTATCTGGGGAAATGCAAGAAATTATATAAAAGCAAATACTTCCTTTGTTCTCAATAAATACTTTCAGTTCACCTTTCAGTTCCAAAGAAGAGACATATTGGACTTGAGATATTAACTCAGTTTCTCTTTCCACAGATGTTGCCAGACCTGCTGAGTTTCTCCAGCACTTTCTATTTTCATTTCAAATCTTGAGCATCTGCAAAATTTTGCTTTTATTTGATTGCTTACTATTCATTGGCAGTAAACAATTGCTTCACATTTTCTTGAAGTTGCTTTAAAAGCACAAGATCCCAGTATGACACTAAGGATTAGCTGTTTTGTTGAGATTCCCGTCTCCACTACATTAATGAAGGCAATAATCTGCTCCAAACAAACAGGGTAATACTTGTGCAAAATTTCATAGGGACAGATTAATCATTGGCCCACTGGGGACTTTAATTCAAGGTCCAAGTAAAGGACAAAATGTTTGAAAATTTTGTGACTAGAAGAGCATCCATTGTAGTTGTGGATAGTTAGTCTCAGTGAAAACCATAGGCATCATTCCTTTGAGCAACTTTCGAAATTTATTTTTTCTGTGCTTTTGCCACAAGATTCATCATTACAAATATTTGCTGCTTTTGAGTGACTAGATTTTTTTTTAAAAAATACGGCACGACACATAGATTTTGATGTGCACCTTAGCAAGGACTTTCAGTATCCAGATGATAAAACACCAGTATGACACAGAGTATAATACTTCACTTTTTTCAGGGTCACAGCTCCAAGACTTTTCTCTTTTATTTATTCCCTCCATTAGTCCTGAGCCATACTGTAGTTGAGTTTGGATTTATAATTCTTCCACTGTATTATTACTGTTGTTTCTGCAGCAAGGTTGCTGAATTGTAGCAATTAATTCATTTGCTGTCACAGAAGACTCTCAAATGCAGTCCTCCCGCATAAGGAAGGTAAGCCATTTAAAACAAAACCTTGCCCATCTGGTATCTTAACTGCCCTATTATATTGTCCAACTAAATCCTGAATGCCTTTTTTTTCCAGTCTTCATGAATATTCCAAATGCCCCTTAGGTCCCTTTCAAATCTTTCCCCTCTCATCTTAAATCTATGCCCTCTTGTTTTGGACTTTGCTACCGTGAGGAAAAGACCTTGACTATTCACCCTATCTATGCCCCTCATGATTTTATAAACCTCTATAAGATCACCCCTCCGCCTCCAACGCTCCAGGGAAGATAGCGCCAGCCTATTCAGCTTCTTCCTGGAGGTCAAACACTCCAACCCTGGCATCATTCTGGTAAATCTTTTCTGAACCCTTTCAAGTTTAACAACATCTTTCCTATAGCAGGGAGACCAGAATTGCACACAATATTCCAAAAGTGGCCTACCAATGTCCTGTACAGCCACAACATGACCTCCCAACTCCTATTCTCAATGCACTGTCCAATAAAGACAAGCATGCCAAATGCCTCCTTCACCGTCCTGTCTACCTGCAACTCCACTGGAACGAACTGCCAGAGGAGGTGGTGGAGGCAGGTACAATTACAACATGTAAAAGGCATCTGGATGGGTATATGAATAAGAAGGGTTTAGGGAGATATGGGCCAAATGCTGGCAAATGGGACTAGCTTAATTTAGGATATCTGGTCAACATGGATGAGTTGGACCGAAGAGTCTGTTCCTGTGCTGTACATCTCTATGACTATGATTATATTTAGCACTGTACAAATGATGGATTCTTCCAAGTACACAACTAAATTCACTGTCATTTATTTTAATTTCTATCATATGGTCTTAACTTACTACTTAAATGTAATATTTTGATTCATTATTATCTATAATATTTGACACTGTTTGTGCCTCAATGGGATTCCTCATGAACTATTTTATTCCAGCATCATGAAACCTGAGTATGTCCAATCTTTCCCTATAGATCTTCCTCTTAGATGAAAATGTTGGACTGCTTTCCTATCCTTTCCTTTTCCTTATGTTAAACAGAGACATTGATTGTAATGAGTTCATGCCACACAGTTCAATGTAAAAACCCTGTCAAATCATACAATACAATTCCACTTAATTATTTGTTTCTTTATTATTCAGTTTATGGTTTACAACAAGAGTTTATGTGCCATGATTTAGAACTCCAGCCTAACTACAGTATACTGTTGTTTGGTCAAAACACTTATCCAGTTCTACCTTTGACACCAAGGTGCAGAGCTGGATGA